>NC_135893.1:9708631-9833631 GCF_964194155.1 Cetorhinus maximus
AAGATCGCACGGGTGGCAAAATATCGGTGTCGATTGGAGACTAAAGGGCCTTAAGTGGCCCGTTAATTAATGGCGGGCGCGCGTCGGACATCATCGCGCCTCCGGGGAAATATCGCGATGGCGTGCGGTGACATCGGGACACTCGCCCGACATCACCGCGCGTCATTTTTTGCGCACGGACGTAAAAATTCTGCCCCAAATGTGATTTCATCAAAGCCCTAAATGATTGCAGCAAAACTTCCTTGTCTTTATACCCAAGCCACTGTAATAAAGGTTAACATACCATCTACCTCCACACTTGCTTGTTGTACCTGCATGTTAACTTGCTGTGAATCGTGCACTATGACACCCAACTCCAAAATGTGACGTGTGGCTAGAGCGCGACAGTTGGGCTGTGACAATTGGCATGTGGCCATATTTTGATATAAATAGAGAGGCCAACTCCACAGTCAGGAAAGTTTGGTCAGGCATGGTGTTGTGAAGGGGTTAGGTTGGGCCATTGCAAAATCAGCCCTCAGATAGATCAGGAATGTGTATATTTGCTTGATTGCAGGTAAAGGTATTAGCATCAATCCTGTTACATACTCACTCTCATTGTTTAATAACATTCAATACTTAATGTGCTCCTATAAATATCAGTCCTTCCCACTTCAGATCTAAGCTCTGCAGTCCTGCCACACCCAGTCGCGAATGGTAATGGACAATTAAACAACTCACTGGAGGAGGAGGCTCCACAAATGTCCCCATCCTCAATGATGGGGGAGCACAATACATCAGTGCAAAAGATAAGGCTGAAGCGTTTGCTACAATCTTCAGCCAGAAGTGCCGAGTAGATGATCCATCTCGGCCTCCTCCAGAGGTCCCCAGCAGCACAGATGCCTGCCTTCACCCAATTCAATTCACTCCACGTGATATCAAGTAACGGCTGAAGGCACTGGATAGTGCAAAGGCTATGGGCCCTGACAATATTCCAGCAATAGTACTGAAGACTTGTGCTCCAGAACTTGCCGTGCCCCTAGCCAAGCTGTTCCATTACAGCTGCAACACTGGCATCTACCCAGCTATGTGGAAAATTGCCCAGGTATGTCCTGTACACAAAAAGCAGGACAAATCCAACCCGGCCAATTACTGGCCCATCAGTCTACTCTCCATCATCAATAAAGTAATGGAAGGGGTCATCAACAGTGCTATCAAGTGACACTTGCTTAGCAATAACCTGCTCACTGATGCCCAGTTTGGGTTCCACCAGGGCCACTCAGCTCCTGACCTCATTACAGCCTTGGTTCAAACATGGACAAAAGAGCTGAACTCCCAAGATGAGGTAAGAACGACTGCTCTTGACATCAAGGCCACATTTGACTGAGTGTAGCAAAACTGGAGTCAATGGGAATCAGGGGGAAAATTCTCCACTGGCTGGAGTCAGACCTAGTACAAAGGAAGATGGTTGTTGGAAGTCAGTCATCTCAGCTCCAGGACATCACTGCAGGAGTTCCTCAAGGTTGTGACCTCAGCCCAACCATCTTCAGCTGCTTCATCAATGACCTTCCTTCCATCAGAGGTGGGGATGTTCACTGATGATTGCACAATGCTCAGCACCATTCGCGACTCCTCAGATACTGAAGCAGTCCATGTCCAAATGCAGCAGGACCTGGACAATATCCAGGCTAGGGCTGACAGGTGGTAAGTAACATCCATGCCACACAAGTGCCAGGCAATGACCATCTCCAACAAGAGAGAATCTAACCATCGCCCCTTGATGATCAATGGCATTACCATCATTGAATCCCCCACTATCAACATCCTGGGAGTTAACATTGACCAGAAACTGAGCTGGTCTAGCCATATAAATACTGTGGCTACAAGAACTGGTCAGAGGTTAGGAATGCTGCAATGAGTAACTCACCCCCTGACTCCCCAAAGCTTGTCCACCATCTACAAGGCACAAGTCAGGGGTGTGATGGAATACTCCCCACTTGCCTGGATGAGTGCAGCTCCTACAACACTCAAAAAGCTTGAAACCACTGGGGACAAAGCAGCCCACTTGATTGGCACCACATCCACAAATATTCACTCCCTCCACCACCGACACACAGTAGCAGTATGTACCATCTACAAGATACACTGCAAGAATTCAAAAGGCTCCTTCGACAGGACCTTCCAAACCCAGGACCACTATCATCTAGAAGGACAAGGGCAGCAGATAGATAGGAACATCACTACCTGGAAGTTCCCCTCCAAGTCACGCACCATCCTGACTTGGAAATATATCGCTGTTCCTTCACTGCCACTGGGTCAAAATCCTGGAACACTCTTCCGAACAGCACTGTGGGTGTACCTACACCACATGGACTGCAGCGGTTCAAGAAGGCAGCTCATCACCACCTTCTCAAGGGGCAATTAGGGATGGACCATAAATTCTGGCCCAGCCAGTGAAGCCCACATCCTGTGAATGAATAAAAAAAAACTTGGTGTGAAATGTTGCTGTTTATAGGGAGCACCAAATGGTCTCTTAATGCCAATTAGGAGCAGAATCCCTGCCATAAAAACAGAAAATGCTGGAAAAAATCAGCAGGTCTAACAGCATCTGTGGAGAGAAAAAAACCAGTTAACGTTTTGAGTCCCTGTGACTCTTCTTGAGAGCCCTGAAGCAAAATCCCTGGCTTGATTGTCTTTGATGACTAATTCGTTTGGTGCTACAACCATTTGTAAGTCCCACCCCTGATCCAACTGAGATCAGCGCATTCAGCACAGACCAGAGCTTGAACCTTGGATCCTTCCTGCTCTGTATGATGCAGAGGTGGCTGTTTACTGTGTCTGAGCCAGTGGTATCATTGTAGGCTATTCCACGTCAGTCTGAAGGCCACTGCTTTCCGGTCCCAAAAATAGGCAGGATTGAGAGAAATAAAGACATGCATTTACATAGCATCTTTCATAAAGATTCAAAGCACCTTACAGCTTTAGAAGTGTGGTCCCAATTTAAAACAAATGATCTGGATGTTATCACATTGCTGTTTGTGGGACCTTGCTGTGCACAAATTGGCTGCCATATTCTTACATTATAAGAGTGACAACGCTTTAAAAATACTTCATTGCCTGTAAAGCGCTTTAGGACATCCTGGGATTGTGAAAGGTGCTATGGAAACACAGGCCTTTCCTTTTTTCACATAGACGGGGATATTGCAATTTTAAAAACAATCTCAGTCAATGAGATGTGACAGGGTGGCAGAAAATGACATTGGACAGTGAAAAAATGGGTCATTGAGACTTGAGCACTTAATCTAAGCTGACACTTCTGCGCAATACTGAGGGACTACTGCATTGTCAGAGATGCCATCTTTCAGATATGACGTTGAACCAAGGCCATATCTATCTTCTAAGGTGGAGGTAAAAGATCCCAGTGCTCTATTTTGAAAGAGAGTTCTCCTTGGTGTCCTGGCCAATATTTATCCCTCAATCAACATCACTCAAAGTAGATGATCTGGTCATAGTCACAGCGTTGTTTATGGGAACTTGCTGTGTGGAAATTGGTTGCCATGTTTCCTCCTTTACAATGGTGTCTACGCTACAAAAGTATTCCATTAACTGCGAAGTGTTATGGGACATAGTGTGACCATCAGAAATGCTGTCTAAGTGTAAGTATCTGCAAGCTTCCTCAGCTCCCAGTATATATTACAGCTCTATTATCCATGAAATGGCTTTGTTCAGATACAAAGTTGATTGCTGCTATCTCTGGGAGGCAGTAGACACAATCGTGCCAAACAATCAGAGTATCCATTACTGACAGGTTAGTATCTGACTGATGTGGCTTAACAGGAGATCATGTGAAGGAAACTTTAATCCTTGTTGTCTCCTCTCCCCCGTGAATGCTGTACTGTGTGATCAGCGTTGTGAAAATACTGGTGTAGATGTTCCTCTTTACTGCAAGGGGATTAAGCAGTGACTGAGTCGAACACAGGGAGCAAAATCTGGCGGGGGTGGGGGGGGGCTCAAACCAATGCAAAAATAGAACTGCATTTATGTAGCACCTTTCACAACCTCAGGACATATAAATGCATGTTCTTTCTTTCTCTTCCTCCCTTCTTTCTTTTCTTCCTTTTGAGTGAGGGGAGTTTTGCAGGTAAGCACGTTTTCCAATACTGATCCGCTACACTCAGAAAGCAGCATCGCCATCGCAACTTGTGAAACAATTTGAAAAAAGAATGCAGCAAAATACTGCAACGATACCTGGTGACATCTGTCCCTCCAATTGTTCCCAGGAGTGTGGTTGATTTCCCTGCCTGATGTGCATACTGGGTGGGGCAAGATGCAGGAGTTAGCTGCCATTTCTCAAGAAGGCTCTGTTTCCCATTAAAAAAGAGACTCAAAAGTAGGGGACACATTTAAACAGGAGAGCTTTCATCTTTAACCATTTAACCACTCATTGCAAACAATATTGAGCTGGACTCCAGGATTTCAGCATTTACGCTAGGCTGTTGTTTCAGTGCAGTTCTGAGTAGGGGGGGTGAGTGCTGAGGGGGGAGTGCTGCACTATTGAAGATACAGCTATTGTCTCAAGTGAGATGTTAAACAGAGATTCCATAGTCTGTGCAGGAATTGCTGGTTCAGCTGTTCTACTTTTCTGAAAGAAAGAAGGTCTTACATTTACGTAGCACCTTTCACAATCTCAGGATGTCCCAAAGCACTTTACACCCAATTAAATACTTTTGAAATGCTGCTGATGTATGATGTTGTGTACACCTTCATGCCATTGTAATGTAAAGGTGCTCGGCAGAGCAAGGGTGAATATGGGACTGGATAATTGCGCTGCCCATGGTATGATGTATAGAGTCACAAGGCAATGGACTGAAAGAACACTCTAGAAGCAGCTTCCATGGAGATAGCAGCACCATGCATGGCATTTACTGGGATCTGTACATAGTTAAAGATTATCAATAAATGGTTCATGTTTAAACACACAAGTCTCAAGATCTTATCATTGAGACATCAAACAAACCCATAACACAACAGCAGCCACTGGTGTAGTGTAGGAAAGACGGCAGCCAATTTGTGCACAGCAAGCTTCCACAAACATAAGTTAAGGACGCTCTTGCCTTTATACTCAGACCAGGATTATTCATATTCCTGGTCAGGGATGTCCTGTGTTTGCAGACAGATGGGGAACTGGTCTGCATAGGCATGCTGGCCTCTGCTTTATCAAGAGCAAACACACCTGCTCTTCATGATTACTGAAGTGCAGAATCGTAGACTAAGGTTTGCGGAAATGTAGCCTTTGGTTTTGCATTAAAAATGTTTTCCCATGTTGCAGCCAATAGAGGGAGACCTATTCACCAGGTGTCAGCTTCTCTCCAAAGTATGAAACATTTTACCAGCAACGTTCAGCAGTTCAGAGGCTACATAAGAACATTAGAAATAGGAGCAGGAGTAGCCATTCAGGCCCTTGAGCCTACTGTGCCCTTCAATACGATCATGGGTGACCTTCCACCTCATCTAGAACCCCCCCCGCCCCAACATACACTATCCCCATATCCCTCAATTCCCTCAGCATCCAAAAATCTATCCATCTCAGTCTTGAATAAACTCAGTGACTGAGCATTTACAGCTCTCGATTAGAGAATTCCAAACATTCACAACCCTTCAAGTGAAGAGGACTGGGAAGGGGCACAGGGGACAGGGGTGGGGCACAGAGGACAGGGGTGGGGCACAGGGGTGGAGCACAGGGGACAGGGGTGGGGCACAGGGGACAGGGGTGGGGCACAGGGGACAGGGGTGGGGCACAGGGGACAGGGGTGGGGCACAGGGGACGGGGTGGGGCACAGGGGACGGGGTGGGGCACAGGGGTGGAGCACAGGGGACAGGGGCGGGGCACAGGGGACGGGGTGGGGCACAGGGGACGGGGTGGGGCACAGGGGACGGGGTGGGGCACAGGGGACGGGGTGGGGCACAGGGGACGGGGTGGGATACAAAGGACAGGGATGGGGCACAGGGGACAGGGATGGGGCACAGGGGATGGGGTGGGATACAAAGGACAGGGATGGGGCACAGGGGATGGGGTGGGATACAAAGGACAGGGATGGGGCACAGGGGACAGGGGTGGGGTACAGGGGATGGGGTGGGATACAAAGGACAGGGATGGGGCACAGGGGACAGGGGTGGGATACAGGGGACAGGGATGGGGCACAGGGGACAGGGATGGGATACAAAGGACAGGGATGGGGCACAGGGGACAGGGGTGGGATACAAAGGACAGGGATGGGGCACAGGGGACAGGGGTGGGATACAAAGGACAGGGATGGGGCACAGGGGACAGGGGTGGGGCACAGGGGACAGGGGTGGGGCACAGGGGACAGGGGTGGGGCACAGGGGACAGGGATGGGGCACAGGGGACAGGAGTGGGGCACAGGGGATGGGGTCAGGGGACAGGGGTGGGGCACAGTGGACAGGGGACAGGGGACAGGGGTGGGGCACAGGGGACTGGGGTGGGGCACAGGGGACAGGGGTGGGGCACAGGGGACTGGGGTGGGGCACAGGGGACTGGGGTGGGGCACAGGGGACTGGGGTGGGGCACAGGGGACTGGGGTGGGGCACAGGGGATGGAGACAGGGGACAGGGGTGGGGGACAGGGGACTGGGGTAGGGCACAGGGGTCAGGGAGGGGTACAGAGTACACTCACCATGAGCAAATAGATTTCTGACACTCAGGGTTAAGGCACACACTTAAGAGAAAACTCAGCACCTCCAGGCATAGGAGGAGCCAATGCAGAAGAAAAACAGCTTAAAAATAAATCTGGCTCCTTTAACACTTCTCACAAGGTAATTATGATTGAGGATGGCCATTCAGCCCAATTGATTCATCCAATCAGAGAGAGCCCAATGCTCGCTCTCCATACTCCGTGTCTGACCTGACTTAGGGGCTGTGCCTGATTTATCCCTTATTGTGTTAATTTAGTTAATTGTTTTAACTCTGAAAGAGATACTCCGTGTCTGTGGCACAGTTTCTGGAAATATATCCTTAAAGTATCTCCCCTAATCTGAATCTATGCCTCCAAGGATCTAATTTTGCTGTTTAATTTGAAGTAATATTCTTATTTAATTTGCTCCACCCACTTTACTGTCTTACAGACCTAGAGTCACCATTCACACTGAAAAACTCAGGTTTCTCCCGTCTACTCTGCTAACTCAGACCCAAGGACCTTGGGGATCAACCTCCCGACTAAACCCTCCCCCTGATTAAACCCTCCTCCTGATTAAACCCTCCTCCCGACTAAACCCTCCTCCCGACTAAACCCTCCTCCTGATTAAACCCTCCTCCTGATTAAACCCTCCTCCCGACTAAATCCTCCTCCTGATTAAACCCTCCTCCCGACTAAACCCTCCTCCTGATTAAACCCTCCTCCCGACTAAACCCTCCTCCTGATTAAACCCTCTGTTGGGTGGGGCGTGTGCCGAAATCGGAAGCCATATTTAAATAGATAGTCAAGGGTCAATTGTGCGCGTTGCCAAGTCAAGTGCAATGGCAGACTCCTCAAAGTGAGTGAGGGGCCTAATGTGGGCCACTCCACCCCATCCGGTCTGGGACTCCTTCCTGCTGCTGTGAATCAGCTTCTCCTGCATGAAAACAAATGGAGAGAGTGTGAGCAGGACACAGAGCACTGTGTGGAATGTTTGTGTGGTGAGCGGAGACATGGACGGGATGAGGATGTGAGCTGCAGAGGTTATGAGCCTGATGGAGATGTGAGGGTGTGTGTGAGAGAGTTAGTGGTGTTGTCCCTTGGGCTGTAAGGTCCCTGTGGATGTGTGATGGGTTTGTGTGTGTGTGAGTTGATAAGAAGAGTGAGTTACCCTGGCGGAAAGGGTGAGACCATTCACCCTGTAGCGGCACTGGGTGGCTGTCCTCTTTTGCAGGACACTGGCGCTGACCACCACTGCCACCACCTCCCATGCTGCACTGGTGATGCAGCTGCCCCTCCTGCGGCCAGGGTGGGGGTAGAGGACATCATGGTGGGCCTCCACGGTGTTCAAAAGGCGCTCGAGGGATGCATCACTGAAGCGGGGACTGTAGTATTTTTGCCTTTCGGGACCATCCTGTCTGCAGTCCTGGGCTGGAAGCACTGAGAGGTGTGTGCACATGGATGCACTTTAAATGTGTCATTGGCATGATGAAGCAGTGAGGTAATAGCGTGGCAGGCGAATGAGAGTCCGCCTGCCATGGAAATAGCATGTTTCCCGGGAATGCGTAATTAATGCGGCGAGTTTGGGACTGTTGTAGGGTGGCTGAGTTGTACTGTTAATGATAGAGTTGATCTGCAGATACTTCTTGAGCAGAAACTTTAAGTTTATTTACAATATACTCAGCAGCAACTACACGTGTACTTTCAACTCCAACTCTATCTCTACACTGACTGCTAGAGGTTGCCCGTGCTACTCCCCTATTGGTTACTCCGAGCAATTATTACTCTTAAAGGTACATTGCACACTAAATAAAACCATAATTACTACATTCCTCCACCTTTAACTTGGCTATACATATTATATTTACAAGCACCTATTTTTCAAGACAACATAATATTTACACTGGGTAAGGAATTTACAAGTTCAGTCTTTCAGGTTGTTTCCTGGTACGTGTGGACCGTCGCAGCTCCACAACTTCAGATTCTTTGTCAGGAACCTCCTTTTCCGGAGTTGCCTGAACATCAGGTGCTTCGGTGGGAACTTGCAGTTCTGTATCCTCAACTCTTACAGGAACATCAGACATGTCAGTCCTGGGTTGAGTATCCTCAACAGGAAACACAGACCCGGTCACAGTCACTGGTGGAACCAAATCTTGGTGATTTGTCTCTTTCTTCCTTAAATGGTCCACATGTTTACAGATGATCTGACCTTCCACCTCCATGTGGTAAGATAGAGGCCCAGTCACCGCACTTATTTCACCCGGTAACCACTTTGGTCCTTCCCCAAAGTTTTTCAGGTATGTCGGCTCTCCCACGGTAAATTTCCTCTCACGACAATGCCAGTGATGTCTAGTTTTCTGGCTTCCTTGACTCCTTTCCACCTTCCCTTCTAAATTCAGCGTTATCAAGCTCAGTCTCATCCTGAGATGTTGTTTCAACAATAATTCCGCAGGTGTGATACCTGTTGTGTGAGGGGTAGTCCTGTAATGAAGAAGAAAGTGTGCTAGCTTGGTTGCCAAGGAATCACCAGTTAGCATTTTCATGCCTGCCTTGGACGTTTGAACTGCCCTTTCGGCCAGTCCGTTTGAGGAAGGGTGGGTACGGTCCAGTTTTCACATGAGTGATACTGTTGAGGCTGATAAACGGTTGAAACTCAGTACTTGTAAATGCCGATATCGGAAACGACTACTTCTGGTAGTCAGTGAATGGCAAAAACTCTGACATAGTTTCTCAATTGTAGGCCTGATGTTGGTGACATCACCTCATATACGTCCAACCATTTTGAATGGGCATCGACAATGAGCAGAAACATTGTTCCCAGGAAATATCCAATGTAGTCAATGTGTAACCGCACCCAGGGTCTACCTGGCCACTCCCACGGGTGTAACGGAGCTGTCACTTTCAACTTTTGCAATTGCTGACATTGCACACAGCGCTTTACTAAACTCTCTATTTCACCATCCATCCCAGGCCACCATAGATAACTGCATGCTATGGGCTTCATTCAGGAAATTTCTGGATGGCATGGTGTAGTTCAATTAAAAGTGGCTCCCTTCCCTTTGGAGGAACTATCACTTGTGCTCCCCACAATAAGTTGCCATCCTGGCTGGTATATTTCATGTCTTCTGTTGAAGCACAATTTCATTTCGTCTAGATACGGGCTCCTGAGACCAACCATGAATCATTTGTTCTCGTACCTGAGATAGGCCTGGGTCCCGACTTGTCCAGTCTCTGATCTGTCGAGCACAAACCGGGGAGGAATCTAAAAAAATTAATAGTAAAACAGTAGAATTGGGATGTGCTCATCATTTTCTTGTAAAGGCAAACGACTAAGGACATCGGCGTTTGCGATTTGATTGCCAGGCCTATGTACGAAAGTGTATTCGTACACTGCCAGAATTAAAATCCTATTAGTATTTCTGTATCTTCTTTCTAGCGCAGGCTTTAATCTCGGCCTTCTTTTTGACTTCACTATTGGCCAGACTTCTTTCAGATGCAAGCTCAACTTGTCTGAACTCAGTGGCTGTGTCTCCCAAAATTTCATTATCTGTCTGATTCTTGGAAAATTCTGCGACTTTTGTTTCCAAAGCCTCTTTGGCTTCATTTAGCTGATTCTTCAGCTCTTCCGTCTCTTTTTTGTATTGTTTGCTGCCTCCTGGAAAATTGAGCATAGTTGTGTCTCCTCTGCCAACTCATTCTTCAGTTTGTTCAGAGAAGTGCTGAATTCTTTCTGTTTCTCTTCATACTTTTCCAGAGGTACAAACATTGACCTGAGGGAATCTTGTAGTGTGTGAAGGTCTTTCAAGAGGTTTTCTTTTTCCCTGAGAATGTTGCCCACCTCATCTCGAACTCTGTCATCAAGCGGGGTCTCTTTGAGTTCCTTCCGCTGTTCTTTCAGGTTTTGGATTAAGACAGCCTGCATTTCTTCAGGTTGTTGAGTCCTTACACACTCCTTTTTCAAAACAGGAACACTTCCAGCTTCCTTTTGGAATCCCAGTGGCCAATCACGGTTGATTTCCCTTAGCCAATTTTGCCCTAGAGGGCTTGGTCCTCTGCCTCTCAATACCAATGCTGATAGCTATGCTGATTGGCTTCCATAATGGACAGTTACTCTGCTTATGCCTTTTACTTGAATGTCTTCACCTGTATATGTTTTTAGTTTGGCAGCTGTTTCTTCTAAACTTAATTGATAGTCACCATTATTCAGATATCTGAAGGTATGTTCCCCAATTACTGTAACGGAAGCTCCTGTGTCCACTTCCATTTTAACAGGTTTGCCATTTACTTTCACTGTGACAAATATTGGTTCTGTCTTTTCAACTTTCAGATTAAACAATGAGTAAATGTCAGAGTTTGTTATTTCTACTACATTGTAGATTTCATTGGGCTCCTTCTATTGTGTGCAAGGCTGCTTGGATCTTTCCTTGCACTGCCTCATCACATGCCCATTTCAGCGACAATCGGAGCATTCGATTTTGTTAACTGCCAATCGCTAAAAGACTGATTGTTTCCACCTCTATTAAAGTTATTCTTCGATTTCGCCGCTAAGTTATTTTTCTTTATTCCTCGGGTAGCGGGGACTGTTTCCCGCCTCTCGTCAGAGTCTCGCTTTTTCACCCATTTTCGGCTGGGGTTTCCCACCCGATGTGGAGGACGGCGCCATTTTGCACACCCTGTATTGCTTTTGAACCTCTTGCTGCACTTCCCGTGGCCAGCGCTTTCTCTAGCGCCTTCCTGAAACCCAGGGCAGAATCTTCGGCTTGGCAAGTGGGGGTGGGGCCCTATTGCCGAGGCGCAAAATGACGCTCCTGAGTCGGCTGCGCGCCCGCCGAACTGTCAAAGGCCTACTGAGGCCAGTTAACTATCAATTAAAACAATAAACTGAGCTTCCCGTCCAACCTTAAGGTCGGCGGGGGGCAGGCGAAGAGCCCAGGCGGCCTTCGCATTTTTCATGGAACCTCATCCACGGATGGGATAAGGTTTCATGAAGGTTTTTGAAGGTTTGAAAAATTTTTAAATAAAATTCATAGACATGTCCCAGCTCGTGTGACAGGTTCACATGAGGGGATATGCCCTAAAAAAATTTTTTTCCCTTTATTAAAATTTTCTAAACTTAAACTAATCTCCCTGAGGTAGCTCAGGCCCCGCCTCTCCCTCCTCCCCCCTCCCCCCCCCGCCCGCACAGGTAGTGCTCAGCGCTTCCGGGTGTGCGTCATACTGGGTGGGGCCTTAATTGGCCCACCCACGTAAAATGGTGGCCCCCAGCCAATCGCGGGTGGCGAACGACTGTGCACGCACTCGCACCCACTCCCGCACAACCCCCTCCCCGACGGGGAGAAAATTCTCCCCCACAGATTCACTTCGGGCAATAATCTTTTCTGAATAGTGTCCTCTTTCACACCACACACTAAACAATCGCTGAGCATGTCGTTCAGAGTCGTACCAAACTTACAATGTTCCATTAGCTGTTTCAAATTTGCCACGTAGCATGCAATTATCTCACCCAGGGTTCTATTTCACTAATTAACCTGAACCTCTGCATCGTGACTGAGGGTTTTGGTTGAAAGTGACCCTTCACAAGGTCCACCAATTCATCGAAATTCTTCGAATCTGGGCACTGCGTGCTGTCAAACTTTAAACCAGACTGTAGATTTTGCTCCCATAAGTACTCAAGAGGATCGCTCGCCTCTTCTCTTCCCCGTAATCTCGATCGCTTGACGAAAGAACATGAGGCGTTCTATGTGTTGAGACCAATCGTCTGGTTGGTTCAAAAGAATCAATTCTCCCAAATTGTGGCATTTTTAGAGAGGATAACTTCTTCAATTCTAATGGAGCTTGCTACTTACAATCACTGGGCGAGGTACAGTGCCGATTTTTTTTCTAACTGGATTTTTTCTGTTCACTCCTATTTTATCCTCATCGCCAGTTTGTTGTAGGGTGGCCGAGTTGTACTGTTAATGATAGAGTTGATCTGCAGACACTTCTTGGGTGGAAATTTTAAGTTTATTTACAATATACCCAGGAGCAACTACACATGTGCTTTCAACTCCAACTCTATCGCTACACTGACCGCTGAGGTAGCCTGCGCTACTCTCCTATCATGTGATCTCTCCTAGCACGTATTATTCTTAAAGGTACATTACACACTAAATAAAACCATAATTACTACAGGGACGATACGGTGTGAAAAGCCGCCATTGCAGTCAGCGGGTAAAACAATGGGTTTTTTCTAACCGCTACCGCACTTAGTGCAAATCTGGGATGATTCTGCCCTGTGAATGTGTGAGGGGTAAGTTGACTGTGTTGGATTGGGAAATTACATTATAAGGTATGATGGTAGACAGGCGAAGGCTGGTATTTAAAGCATTACGACATGGTTTACAGCGAATATACTTGGCTTTAAGACACAAAAACCCTATAGGAAAAGTGAGCCAACTGTGGCTAACAAAGGAAGTTAAAGATTGTATTAGATCTCAGGAAGAGGCTTATAAAGTTGCCAAAACATCCGACTAAGCCTGAGGATTAGGAGCATTTTAGAATTCAGCAAAGGAGGAGGACCAAGAAACTGATAAAGAAAGGGAAAATAGAAAACAAAAACAAAAATACCTGGAAAAACTCAGCAGGTCTGGCAGCATCTGCAGAGAGGAACACAGTTAACGTTTCGAGTCCGAATGACCCTTCAACAGAACTAAGTAAAAATAGAAGAGAGGTGAAATATAAGTTGGTTTAAGGTGGGGGTGGGGGGTGGGGGGGACAGGTAGAGCTGGATAGAGGGCTAGTGATAGGTGGAGATAACCAAAAGATGTCACAGACAAAAGGTCAAAGAGGTGTTGAAGGTGGTGATATTATCTAAGGAATGTGCTAATTAAGGGTAGAAAGCAGGACAAGCAAGATACAGATAGCTCTAGTGGGGGTGGGGATGGGGTAGGGGGAAGGGATTGAAATAGGCTAAAAGGTAGAGATAAAACAATGGATGGAAATACATTTAAAAATAATGGAAGTAGGTGGGAAAAGAAAAATCTATATAAATTATTGGGAAAAAAAAGAGGGGGGGAATCGGAAAGGGGGTGGGGATGGAGGAGAGAGTTCATGATCTAAAATTGTTAAACTCAATATTCAGCCCGGAAGGTTGTAAAGTGCCTAGTCGGAAGATGAGGTGCTGTTCCTCCAGTTTGCGTTGAGCTTCACTGGAACATTGCAGCAAGCCAAGGACAGACATGTGGGCATGAGAGCAGGCTGGAGTGTTGAAATGGCAAGCGACAGGGAGGTCTGGGTAATGCTTGCGAACAGACCGAAGGTGTTCTGCAAAGCGGTCACCCAGTCTGCGTTTTGTCTCTCCAATGTAGAGGAAACCGCATTGGGAGCAGCGAATGCAGGAGACTAAATTGAGGGAAGTGCAAGTGAAATGCTGCTTCACTTGAAAGGAGTGTTTGGGCCCTTGGACGGTGAGGAGGGGGGAAGTAAAGGGGCAGGTGTTGCACCTTCTACAGTTGCATGGGAAGGTGCTGCGGGAGGGGGTTAAGGTGTAGGGGGTGATGGAGGAGTGGACCAGGGTGTCCCGGAGGGAACGATCCCTGCGGAATGCCACCGGGGTGGGGTGAAGGGAAGATGTGTTTGGTGGTGGCATCATGCTGGATTTGGCGGAAATGGCGGAGGATGATCCTTTGAATGCGGAGGCTGGTGGGGTGATAAGTGAGGACAAGGGGGACTCTATCATGTTTCTGGGAGGGAGGAGAAGGCGTGAGGGCGGATGTGTGGGAGATGGGCCGGACACGGTTGAGGGCCCTGTCAACGACCGTGGGTGGAAAACCTCGGTTAAGGAAGAAGGGGGACATGTCAGAGGAAATGATGCCACCACCAAACACATCTTCCCTTCACCCCCCGCAGGGATCGTTCCCTCTGGAGTACAGAAGTAAAGATATCTTGCTTCAATTGTGAGGAATCTTGGTTAGGCTGCACTTGGAGTAGTGTGTACAGTTTTTCTCCCCTTACCTAAGGAAGAATATACTTGCCATAGAGGGAGTGCAGTGAAGGTTTACCAGACTAGTTCCTGGAATGGTGGGATTGTCCTATGAGGGGAGATTGAGGAGACTGGGCCTGTATTCTCTAGAGTTTAGAAGAATGAGAGGTGACCTCATTGAAACTTGCAAAATCCTTAAGGGGCTAGACAAGGTAGATGCAGTAAGGATGTTTCCCCGGGCTGGGGAGTCTAAAACCAGGGGCCACAGTCTCAGAATAAGGGGCAGGCCATTTAGGACTGAGGTGAGGAGGGGTTTCTTCACTCAGAGGGTAGTGAATCTTTGGAATTCTCTACCTCAGAGGGCTGTGGTCAGTCATTGAGAACGTTCAAGACAGAAACCGATGGATTTCTAGATACTAATGACATCAAGGGATATGGGGGTAGTGCAGGAAAAGCGGCATAGAAGCAGATGATCAGCCATGATCTAGTTGAATGGCGGAGCAGGCCCGAGGGGCCAAATGGCCTACTCCTGCTCTTATGTTTCTATAACAAAATCTATCAATCACAGTTTTGAAATTTTCAATTGACCCCCAGCCTTAGTATTTTCTTTCGGGGAGAGTTCCAGATTTCCACTCCCCTTTGTGTGAAGAACTGCTTCCCAACATCACCCCCCCAAACCAGCCTCGCTCGAATTTTAAGGATCTGTCCCCTAGTTCTGGACTCTGCCCGCTAGAGGAACTAGTTCCTCTCTATCTACCTTATCAACTCATTCAAGCATCTTCAATGCTCTCGTTTAGATGGTCCCTCAATCTTCTACACACAAAGAATTTTAAGCCTAGTCCATGCAACCTGCCCTCATAATTTCACTTCTTCAGCCCCAGGATCATTCTGGTCAATCTGTATTGCACACCCTTCATGGTCAATATATCCTTCTTGATGTGCGGTGAAATTAAGAGGTAGGGAAACCAAAAGCTTACAAAACACTTAAGGAGGTTTTTAAGAAGAATAGAGAGCAAGACATAAGAACATAAGAAATAGGAGCAGGAGTAGACCATTCGGCCCCTCGAGCCTGCTCCGCCATTCAATAAGATCATGGCTGACCTGTCTGTGTTTCGAGTGCCACATTCTCATCTAACCCAGATAACCTTTGATTCCTTTGCCTAACAAGAATCTATCTACCTCTGCCTTAAAAATATTCAGTGACCCCGCCTACACCACCTTCTGAGGCAGAGAGTTCCAAAGTTGCACAACCCTCTGAGAGAAAGAAATTCTCCTCATCTCTGTCCTAAAAGGGCGACCCCTAATTTTAAAACAGTGCCCCCTAGTTCTGGACTCACCCACAAGAGGAAACATCCTTTCCACATCCAACTTGTCAAGGCAGTTCAGGATCTTATACTTCAGTCAAATCACCCCTCACTCTTCTAAACTCCAGTGGAAACAAGCCCAGTCTGTCCAACCTTTCCTCATAAGACAACCCACTCATTCCAGGTATCAATCTGGTAAATCCCCTTTGAACCGCCTCCAATGCATTTACATCCTTCCTTAAATAAGGAGACCAAAACTGCACACAGTACTCGCGGTGCGGTCTCACCAATGCTCTGTATAACATCTTTACTTTTATGTTCAACCCCTCTCATAATAAAGGATAGCATTCCATTAGCCTTCTTAACTACTTGCTGGACCCGCATACTAACTTTTTGTGACTCATGTACTAGAACACCTAGATACCTCTGCACCTCAGAATTATGCAGCCGTTCTCCGTTTAAGTCATACTCTGCTTTTTTGTTCTTCCTCAGTGGTTTCGAACAAGAGAATCAGAGGACGGGAATGACAAAGGGACCGTCCCCCACAGGGCAGATGAGCCGCAGGTCAGAGTCAGTGGAAAAGGTTGGAAAAGTTAGGACTGTTTTCAGAGAAAGAATCATCAACATTTACAGCACAGAAGGAGGCCATTCAGCCCTTCATGTCTGCAGCAGCTGACAAGGATTCATCCAGCCTAATCCCACCTTCCAGCTCTTGGTCTGTAGCCTTGCAGTTTGGCCTGCTTCAAACCCATATCCAAATAGTTTTTTATAAATGTTACGAGGGTTTCTGTTTCTGCCGCCCTTTCAGTCAGTGAGTCTCAGATCCCCACCACCCTCTGGGGGAAAGGACTTTCCCTTGAACCCCTTCTAACCCTCCTAGCTCTTACTCCAATCTATTCCCCCTGCTAACGGACCCCTCAACCAGGGGGAAAGAGGGACTTCCTACCCACTCTCTCCAGGCCCCTTATCATTTTATACACATCAACTAGGGTCTCTAAAATTAGAGACCTTGGGACCCTTGGAACAGGGAACTTCAAGAGGTTTTCATGATGATGAGAGGTTTGGCCAGAGTAGACAGGGAAAAAAAAACTACTCCCTCTGGCATGGAGGTCAACAATCAGAGGACAGAGGTTTTAAATCATTAGCAGGTGATAAAGGCGGGGGAGAAGGAGAATGTTTTTTCACTCAGAGTTGACAGGATCTAGAATTCGTTAACTGAAACTGTGATGGAAACCGATTCTACGAATAATTTGAAAACAGATTTGGACAGGTGATCGAGGGTAAGGAACGTATGCAGGATTACAGAGCAAAAGCGGAGTGTGTGGGACTAAACATTACTGCTCTTTCAAAGAGCCAGCACAGGCACGATGGGCTGAGTGGCCTCCTTCTGTATTGTAACTTCTTGTGATTCCGTGAGATAAGAGTGCGGGCAGAGGCCATAAACCTTAGCGGGATTTGAACATGAAGGCGAGGATGTTGAGATTGACGCCGAGAGTGTCAGGGATCCAGCCTGGGGCAGGCGAGAATTCAAGACAGAAATATCTGACAGAAATTTTAAACGAAGTGTGCTGGAGTCCCATCTAACTTATTAATTTGCAGAGAAAAAAAATTATTTATCTGGACAATTCTCATTTTGACCACATGATGGCGACAAGATGCTATAATATAACCCATGCAGCTCGTACCACTGCTCGCTGCTACAGAAACATATTATCCTACATCTAGCAACAGAATACCTCACATTTAATGAGCAAGTTTATTGTATTTGAAGATTTCTTAAAAATGCTGCATCTGATGTTTTTAATTTATTAGATTTTCTTGTTGGAAAGTTGAACGTAGATAGATTAGATCTGAACTTCTGTTAATGTGTTATTGGTATTTTTCATATATATTTCTTATTATAGTTTAAGTTGAATGCTAAGTGGATACTGTGATTTTTTTTTTCAGACCCTGGTACAACATGCAGTAAGAAACAATAAAGCTGACCAGTGGTCTGACATTACAGGGCACAGTTAGCAATTGTTGCCAACTTAAGGGTCATCAAACATTGAAGCCCACACATCTTTATGGTGGTCATGTAGTTACTGAGTAAGTCACCGGGAGAAGCTCATGGCTGTCCACAGTCCCTGTTACAGACCTATTGCAGGCCCTGTGCACCAAGGGTCTTTGTAAAGAGGGATTGATGATAGACCCACCCAAGTTGAAAGGATTGAGTACTATAGGAAGGCTCAGCCACAAATCAGCTGAGTTCTCTCTGCTCCATGAGTTTAGCTGATACAACAGCTTATATTTACGTGGCCTCCTTCAACATAATAAAATGTCCCAAGGAGCGTCACAAGGAGCGTTATAAAGCTAAATTAGACACCGAGCCGCATAAGGAGATATTGGGCAGTTGACCAAAAGCTTGGGCACAGAGGGTAGGTTTTTAAGGAGATTCTTAAAGGAGCGATGTTTGGTTTTCGGGTGGAAGATGGTGGAGGTTTGGAAGATGTGCTCCGAGTGGACAGGGAGATAAAGCCTCCGGAACACCGATTGGTCGTGCAGGAGCAGCCTGGTTCCAGCTTTGGCTACATCAGATGTGACCCCGGGGGTCATTTCCCTAATCCAACCTCCCCCACACCCCCCTCCCCCCACCCGGCCCTCTCCATGGATTGCTTCCTCTGTCGGGACCGGAGCTGTGACTGATGGTGTAGGAGATGAGAGTTGCTGCTGTTGGTGCTGTTGGTGATCAGCAGGGGGCTTTTGGGCCAGAACACGTCCACACAAGGGCCAGCTGGGCCATCGAAAGTGGGCACTCTCCTCGGCCTAGCGCATTCCGGAGCAGAGGGATAGCAGGATTCCAAGGGTCGCTGAGTGCCCGTCGAAAGGCTGTGTCTACCTGGGATCGGAGGGCTTCCCAAAACTCCACACTTTGCCTCATCTCAATTCCCAATACACATAGGAATATACATAGGAGCACACGAATTAGGAGCAGGAGTAGGCCATTCGGCCCCTCGAGCCTGCTCCACCATACAAATGTAACTTCAGCTCCACATTCCCGCCCACCCCAATAACCTTTCACCCCCTTGTTGATCAAGAATCTATCTAGCTCTGCCTTAAAAATATTCAAAGACTCTGCTTCCCCCGCCTTTTGAGGAAGAGAGTTCCAAAGACTCACTACTCTCTGAGAGGAAAAAAATTTCTCTTCGTCTCCATTTTAAATGAGCGACCCCTTATTTTTAAACAGTGACCTCTAGTTCTAGATTCTCCCACAAGAGGAAATATCCTGTCCACACCCACCCTGTCAAGATCCCCTCAGGATCTTAAAGGTTTCACTCAAGTCGCCTCTTACTCTTCTAAACTCCAGTGGATACAAGCCTAACCTGTCCAACCTTTCCTCATAAGACAACCCACCCATCCCAGGTATTAGTCTGTTAAACCTTCTCTGAACTGCTTCCAATGCATTTTACCTCCTTCCTTAAATAAGGAGACCAAGACTGTACACAGTGCATACAGCACCCATGCCTGATACAGGAGACATTTTGGAGCATATAGCCACATTTGAATCCATTGGCTGTGCTGGAGAAGGAGCAGAAGAGCTAAGACTCTTTCTCCATTTTTCCATCTCTCTTTACTGTATTTTTCAGCTGTGATGTTGGTGCTGCACGGTAGCAACACGGGCTGCGGTATTGCTGATGTGATTCTCTCTCTTTTTCTCTTGTTGGTTATGCATAAGCAATTGTACCCACAGCGAAATTCCGTAAGGACAATAAAAGTGCATGGAGTATTGAGAAGAAGAGGTGGAGAGTTTCGAGAGGGTATTGCAGGGCTTAGGGCCTAGGCAGCTGAAGGCATAGTTAAAATCTGGGATACCCAAGAGGCCAGAATTGGATGTGCATCGATATCTTGGAGGGTGATGGGGCTGGAGGAGATTCCAGAGATAGGGAGCGGGGTGCGCTGGAGGAAATTCCAGACATAGGGAGGGGGATGGGTGGTGAGACAATGGAGGGTTATGAAAACAAGGCTGAGAATTTTAAAATGGAGTCATTGCTTAACTGGGAGCCAATGTAGGTCAGACAGCGCAGGGGCATAAGTGAATGACACTTGATGCAAGTTAGGACACGGGGAGCAGAATATCCGATGACCAAATTTCTGGATGGTAGAGTGTGGGAGAGCAGCCAGGAGTGCGTTGGAATAGTCAGGTCTAGAGGTAACAAAGTCATGGATGAGGGTTTCAGCAGCAGATGAGCTGAGGCAGAGGTGGCGTTAGGAGATGTTACAGAGCTGGAAAGAGGTCATCTTCGTGATGGCAGGGATGGTATGCTTAAAGCATGATTGGAGCTTAGAAACATTGGAAAGAATTGGAGAGTGTAGTGTTACTTATATCCAATACAAATTCTGGGAAGGGTAAAACACCGGTTTTCATCAGTTGGAAGATCAGTTGCTTTGTTGAACGTGGGATGTGCTGAGCTTTCTCCATTAGAGTTTGTTCCTGATGTTTGAGGAGTGGGATCAGCATTTTGACAGCAGGTTCCCAGTCACAAGGACAGGATCATCTGAGTTTTGATCCTTTGGTCTGAGGCGAGTCCATTAATCCCAGTCAGAGTACACATTCCTGGTCACCTGAGCACAGAAGGTTAAGTGATGACCTAATTGAGGTGGTTAAGGTAATTCAAGCCTTCAACAGGAATAGATGGAGAGGAATTTTCCTCTGGTGGGGGCCAGTCCAGAACAAGGGGGCATAACCTTAAATTTAGAGCTGGGCTGTCCAGGGATGATGTCCGGAAACATTCTTCACACGAAGGCTCGTGGAAATCCGGAACTCTCTCCCTGAAAAACCTATTGAGGCTGGATTCAGGACTCAATTCAAGATTTCAAAAGTTGGTAGGTTTTTGTTAGGCGAGAGTATTAAGGGTTATGGAACTGAGGTGGGTGGATGGGGTCAAGATACAGATCAGCCAGTGACGAGCAGAGATGGTGGCATAGTGGTAATGTCACTGGGCTAGTAACCCAGAAGCCCTGGGGACATGGGGGCTAGTGGAATTTAAATACAATTGATATAATTTGGAATATAAAGCTAGTCATCAGCGATGGCGACCATGACAACTATCATTGATTGCTGCAAAACCCCATCTGGTTCCTTTAGGGGAGGAAATCTGCTGTCCTTTCCTGGTCTGGCTTACATGTGACTCCAGACCCACAGATATGTGGTTGACTCTTAACTGCCCCTTGAAATGGCTGAGTAAGACATTCAATTCAAGGGGCAATTTCGGATGGGCAACAGATGCCCACGTGCAATGAAAGAATATCAAAAAATGATTTAATTGAATAGCAGAACAGGCTCAAGGGCTGAATGGCCATCTCTTGTTCTTTCCTGTATTGCTACGCAGGTACATTGTAGATTATGTTTTAATGTGCTGCCAGTGGCAAAGATGATTGTGATAAACTTGATGTGCCAGACAGGTTTCTTACTTGAAGCAGATAACTTTATTTACAGAGCTCTTGTAGAAGCTACATGCTTGAACCAAGTCCAGGGTTAGAAAGCTCCGCCCCTAAGAATACCTGGGCTTAGGGCTCATTCGTCAGTACAATCACATGACCACTAAAGGCAGTAGGAAAGGTTTTATCTACAATCACTACATTTCCTCCTCCTTTAATCTTTTTTACATTTCTTATTTACAAAAAATATCTTAGTCCGCAACATATACATATATACACAGGTCATGCAATTGACGATTAAGTCTCTGAGGTGGTTTTCTAATTCGGTTAGAGCGACATGTCTCTATGACTTGAGATTCTCCCACTGGATCGACATGATCAGGAACTGCAGCATCAGGGGCATCCTTAGGCAATAGCAGTTCAGGATTAGGTAATTCAACGGAGACATCGGATTCTGGGTTGATCTGTTACCTCAGGGATTAAAGGTTTGACATCAATTACAGGCAGAATAACTGGTTGTTTGAATGTCTCTCCACTCCTTAGATGATCCATATGTTTTCAAACAATCAGGCCTTCCACTTCCACTTGGAATGACAAAGGTCCAGTTTCAGAAATAATTATACCAGGACATTTCCAAAATTCCACATGAAAACTGTATCTCCCACAGTAAATCTTTGAGCTTTGCTATGAATATCGTAATTCAATTTCTGACTACTCTGGTTCTTCTCTACCTTCCCCTCTAAGTTTGGAAACACCAGACTTAACCTGGTACAAAGGCAGCGTTTCACCAGTAATTCAGACGGTGTTGAGCCTGGAGTTACATGAGGAGTCGTACGATAATTAAGAAAACGTGAACATTGAGTTTCTAAAGTACCCTTGGATAACCTCTTCATTCCTGATTTGAAAGTTTGCACTGCTCTTTCTGCTAAGCCATTGGATGAGGGATGATATGGTGCTGTTTTAATATGTTTAATTCCATCTAAACTCATGAATCTCTGAATTCCATACTAGTGAAGGCAGTAACGTTATCCGACACAATGACTTCTGGTAGGCCAAGTAAACTAAAACATTGAGTAGTTGCATTCGATGTTGGTAATCCAACTTCATACACATCCATCCACTTAGAATGCTCACCGAAGATCAATAAAAATATGGTACCTAAAAATGGACCTAAATAGTCTATATGCAGTCTAACCCAGGATGCAGTGGAGCTGAAACAGGCAACTTCTGTTGTTGCTGACACTGGAGACAGTGCTTGACCATGCTGTCACTGTCACTGTCTATGCCTTGGCCACCAGACATAGCTTCACGCAAGCATGTTCATCTTCAATATGCCTGGGTGTGCACTGTGAAGCTCTGTCAAGAGCGGTTCTCTTCCTTGTGAAGGGATGACAACTCTTGATCCCCATAACAAGATTCCATCATTGACAACTTACCTCTGTTTTATGGGCATGGAACGGTCGTATCTCTTCAGACGCTGGTGAATTTGACTATCCTTGCAACACCAGGTCTTGGACTTTTGACAAAATTGGATCCCTGTTTGTCCAATTCCTTATTCGCTTCACACAGACCAGCAAAGTGTCCAGGAAATTCAGCACAAGCACAATTTCCTGTACCACTGGAGTGTATACAACGCTATCTGCTAACGGAGGGCGGCTGAGTGCGTCTGCATTTGCAATATGCACACCAGGATGGTGCATAAAGATGTACTCGTACGCAGATAATATCAAAGCCCAACGCGGAGTTCCTGCTGAGGCTATTGGCCTTTCTGATTTGGTTTCTGTCGTTCCTTTTTCTGTTTGCCACAGAGTTTTGTCTCCACCTTCGTTTTGATTTCACAGTCGGCCAAATTTCTCTCTGGTGAAACCTTAACTTGGTTCAGTGCAGTGGTTGAGCTGCCCATGGCTTCATTGCCTGCTCGCATCTTGGAACATTCCATGATTTCTCCTTCTAATGCCTCTTTTGTTTCAATCAGCTGATCTTATCTGCTCTGTCTTCTTGTATCTTTTGGCTTCCTCCTGGAACATTGAACATTGTTGAGTCTTTTCTGCAACTGTTTCTTCAGTTTGTTCACCATAGTCATTTTGTTTCTTTTCATGGTTTTCCAATGGAACTAACTCTGACCTGAGGGATCCTTGCATCCTGTGAATGTCCTTCAACTCTCCTAACTCATCCTGAAATACACTGTCATATTCCCAACTCAGGAACTCTTCCTGTTCTCACTTGGAATATTGACCAGTTGAGCTTAATTTATTTGTAACTAATCGTGGTCCAGAAGACTAGGTCCTTCACCTGTTACAATGATCACTGGAAGCTGGGCTGTCTGTTGCCTATAGGACACAGGTACTGTGGCAATGCCCTTTATCTGTATTGACTCTCCAGTGTATGTCTTCAGTTGAGCCGTGGTTTGCTCCAGATTCAGTGGCTGGGTACCTTCATTTGGGTATTTAAATGTGTGTTCTCCCATCTCTGTGGTTGATGCTCCCGTGTCTACCTCCATGACTAGAGGCTTCCCATTCACTTGCAGGGTGATGGTTATTGGTTCAGTTTTCACGGCTTTGACATTGTGTAGGGAATAGATATCAGCATCAGCAGCTTCTGGTTCTGTTAT
Organism: Cetorhinus maximus; assembly: GCF_964194155.1. Taxonomy (NCBI): domain Eukaryota; kingdom Metazoa; phylum Chordata; class Chondrichthyes; order Lamniformes; family Cetorhinidae; genus Cetorhinus; species Cetorhinus maximus. The sequence goes on from NC_135893.1 coordinate 9,732,592, forward strand.
ATTGTGCATTGCAATCATCTTGGCCTGCTGTCTGATTGGCTGTCTCGATTTTGCCCTGCATTGCTTTATTATGTGCCCTTTTTTGTGGCAGTAATACTATTCTGCCTCCTTAAATCTGCAGGTTTCCGGTACATGGTTACTCCCACATCGGGAACAGATTAACTTCGGAATCGCTGCTGAAATGCTCCCGCTCTGCCTTTTTGTTTGTCGAGCAGCAGAGGCTGTGTCTCGTTTCGCCGTTGTCTCTCTGGTTCTCGCGCCACACGCGGCAGCAGCAGGTTCCCGCCCCAGTTGAAGAACGGCCCCGTGTTGCAGCACTCTCCGTTGCTAGCACTGTCTCTGTGGCGCACTTCAGATCAATGTTAACTTCTGCAAGTAAATGGCGCTGAATGGCGTCATCGTTAACTAACCGGTCCAACAACACGTCGGTACCTCTGAAGTCGCAGTGTACAGTCGATGGACTCTCCGGGGGGGGTGCCCTTACTCTGGATTTACACTTTAATCCCTGCGTGATTACCAATGGCTTCGGCTGAAAACGCGCCTTCAGGAGGTTGACCTATTCATGAGAAGATTTAGAGTTGGGCGTGTTCGTGGCTGTCAGACTGCGGATGAGGTTATATGTCTTGGTACCACAGACACTTAAAAGAATTGCTTTCTGCTTCTCCTCCGCTGTTATTTCATTCGGCCTGAAATAAAAACCTAGGCGCCCTGCGTACTGGCTCCCGTCTTCCACAGGCGAGTGAGAAGGGCCGGTTCTGCCAAAAAGTGGCGGGACTGGTGAGCTTACTTTTCTTTCTTTAGGACTGATGTACTCGCACTCAGGAGACGAGAAGCAGCATCAGAGCTATCTATCCTCGTCGCCAAATGTAATAAACTTGACATACCGGACAGGTTTCTTACTTGAAACAAATAACTTTATTACTGAGCTCTTTATTAGCTCTTTAATACAGAGCTCTTCACTCTCAAACATTTTTAAAAGGTTTTACCCAGTATATTCTTATGAAAACTGTGCCTCCTCAGTCAAAGATTAATGTCCGAAGTGCAATTGTTGAGTATGATTCAGCCTCAGCAGGGAGACACTGGGGTAGATTTCCATTCTTACTGCCTGGGCTGAACACTGAAGGGAAGATAGGTGGATTCTGTAGCTGTCAGTCATGCCTCAGTTGATTGCACTCTCGCCTCAGAATCAAAAAAGGTTGTGGATCCCGGTGATCTGAGTACAGGACCCAGTCCCAGGCACTCCCAGTGAATCACCGAGAGAGTGCTGCACTGTCAGAGGATGAGACATTAGGCCGATGCTGCAAATGCCCCAGTCAGGTGGGTGTAAAAGATTCTATTTCGAAGAGCTGCTGTGGCTTTCTCCCCAGTGTCCTGGCCATTATCAATTTGCCAACAGTAGCTAAGTCAGATTATCTGGTCTTTATTACATGGGAGGAACTTACTGTGAACAAATTGGTTACTGTGTTACATACATTAACGCCGTGATTACATTTCAAAAATATTTCATTGACTGTAAAGCACTTTGAGATGCCCTGAGGTTGTGAAAAGTGCTATATAAATGCAAAATAAAAACAGAATTACCTGGAAAAACTCAGCAGATCTGGCAGCATCGGCGGAGAAGAAAAGATGCAACACCTGCCCCTTCACTTCCTCTCTCCTCACCGTCCAAGGGCCCAAACACTCCTTTCAAGTGAAGCAGCATTTCACTTGCATTTCCCCTAACTTAGTCTACTGCATTCGTTGCTCCCAATGCGGTCTCCTCCACATTGGAGAGACCAAACGCAAACTGGGCGACCGCTTTGCAGAACACCTGCGGTCTGTCCGCAAGAAAGACCCAAACCTCCCTGTCGCTTGCCATTTTAACACTCCACCCTGCTCTCTTGCCCACATGTCTGTCCTTGGCTTGCTGCATTGTTCCAGTGAAGCCCAACGCAAACTGGAGGAACAGCACCTCATCTTCCGACTAGGCACTTTACAGCCTTCTGGACTGAATATTGAATTCAACAACTTTAGATCTTAAACTCCACCCCCCCACCCTCATCCCCACTCCATTTCTTCCCCCTCCCTTTTGTTTTTTTCAATAATTTATATAGATTTTTCTTTTCCCACCTATTTCCATTATTTTTAAATCTGTACCTGTAATGCCCTGTCAATCTTTCCACCCCACCCCCACTAGAGCTGTACCTTGAGTGTCCTGCCATCCATTCTTAATTAGCACATTCTCTTAGATAATATCACCACCTTCAACACCTCTTTGATCCTTTTGTCTGTGACATCTTTTGATTATCTGCTCCTATCACTGCTTGCTTGTCCCTACAACAACCCCCCCCCTCAACTTCTCTCCCCCCCCCCCACCTTAAACCAGCTTATATTTCACCCCTCTCCTAACTATACTCAGTTCTGCTGAAGGGTCATGAGGACTCGAAACGTCGACTCTTTTCTTCTCCGCCGATGCTGCCAGACCTGCTGAGTTTTTCCAGGTAATTCTGTTTTTGTTTTGGATTTCCAGCATCCGCAGTAGTTTTTTGTTTTTATCTCTATATAAATGCAGTTCTTGTTCTTTGTCGGTGCACGCCCCTCCCTGCCAGATTTTGCTCCCTGGGTTCGACCCAGCCACTGCTTAATCCCCTTGCAGTAAAGAGGAACATCTGCACCAGTATTTTCACAACGCTGGTCACACAGTACAGCATTCACGGGGGAGAGGAGACATCAAGGATTAAAGTTTCCTTCACATGATCTCCTGTTAAGCCACATCAGTCAGATACTGACCTGTCAGTAATGGATACTCTGATTGTTTGGCACGATTGTGTCTACTGCCTCCAGAGATAGCAGCAATCAACTTTGTATCTGAACAAAGCCATTTCATGGATAATAGAGCTGTAATATATACTGGGAGCTGAGGATTCAAGCAGAAATCCACAGCTTTCTGAGTTGAAGCATGATAGTAGTGTAAGTGAAGAATTATTTATTCTTAGATTTCTCAAAAATATAAAAAGAGACGTTGTACTTATAGAGCATCTTTCACGACCTCAGTACGCCCCACAGCTTTTCAGCCAATGAAGCATGTTTGAAGTGTTGCCACTGTTTTAATGGAGCAAACATGGCAGCCATTTACCCACAGCAAGCCCCCACAAACAGTGATGTGATAATGACTGGATAATATTTTTGTGAGGTCGATTGAGGGATAAATATTGGCCAGGCCACCAGGGAGAACTTCCCTGCTCTTCTTCAAAATAGTGCCAATGAATCTTTACATCCACCTGAGAGGTAGATGAGCCTCGATTTAACATCATAATATGGCATATTCAACAGTGCTGCACTCCCCCCAGTGCTGCACTGGAGTATCAGCCTAGACTAAGTACACAAGTCTGTTTGGCCCATGTCATAGCCCCCCCATTGCCATTTGGTGACACCATCTGATCTCACGCACTGAGAATTTTACTGAACCACCTCCAAATGACTCTTTTTTTTCATGCGTTCATGGAAATGCTAGGCCAGCATTTATTGCCCGTCCCTAATTGCCCTTGTTCAGGGGGCATTTAAGAGTCAACCGCATTGCTGGTGGGTCTGGAGCCACATGTAGGCCAGGCCGGGTAAGGATGGCAGGTTTCCTTCCCCTGAAGGATGTTAGTGAAGCAGATGGGTTTTCTCAGTCTCGATCGATGTGGAGGGCTGTGCACAGGACTCCGATGCTCATATTGTCAGTAATACTTGGAATAATCGACCATACAAGGAAAGTGAGCCGCAGTGAGTGACCTTTCAGAGCTAAGGTCTGCTCAGTGCCATTGAAGTGCAAAATGGCCCCGTGACATTTGCAACAAGTGATAATTGCAGGTCAATTGTGTTTGATTAGAGGGCACTAATTGGGGCTTTACTTCAGCCTATAAAGTGACAGTTGCTGAAGCTGTGTGAGGGGTTGAATTAGGAGGTTTACGTTTGTAACGTTTTACTCAGCAAATTGTTACAAAAACTATATTTACCTTGTTTGCGCTCGGAGATCGGGAGCTTCAACCCGTCGGCTGACCTTGGACTTTCTGCACATGTGCAGAGCGGGGAGTGGGCTGCACACGTGCAGCTCTGCACCTTGTAAACTCTTCGGGCCCAGGGCAGGCCCAATGCCCCTGCACATGTAAAGAAACGAAGGAGGTGTGAAAACTCAGGTCAGGTGACTAGAAGCGGAGCACCATGGAAGAGGAGTATCCCGGGCAGTGGGCAAGGAGAGGGGTCAGGGAGGGGTCCCAATAGGAAGTACCAGGTCAGGGGGCAGACAGAGCGGACAGAAACGGGTCCCTGTTAAGATAAGGGAAAAAAAGACAGGAGCAGAGAAACAGGGCCCAAGCGGGATAAGGGCTGTGGGGAGCAGGCTTTAAGTGAAGACGACTCAGGAATCCAGGGGAACTGAAGCTCGGGAATCGAGATTGAAACCCTGTGAAGTGGGCTCTGGTTGTTGATGCCATCCAAGTCTGGGAATCGAAGAGGGCTCAGGAGAAGCCCTGAAGAGCCAAGAAGGCAGTCAAAGGTTGGTGACTCCATGCTGCAGGCCGTAGGGGCAAAGGTACCCCTTTGGAGGAGTAGTGTTCTGCTTGCTGCAGTCAAAGAGCTGAAATTGTGCTTGCGATTGGCGCTTAAGTGAAGACAAAACCCAGGGGAACAGAATCTCGGGAGATGAGTTTGAGACTCTGTGAGGTGAGCCACTGGAGTTGGAGTGACTTTTGGAGAGAATTCCAAGGCAAGATCTTCAAAGGTAAACATTGGAGTCACTCATGAGAGAGACAAAGTTTCAGTGAGACTCACAGTGTCACTGACACCTGAGTGGATTGTTGAGAGATCCATCAAATCTGATTTGGTCACATCTGCCATTTATTGTGCAGTGTGGTGTGTTTGCTTATTAATTCACATGTACCTCACATTAACCCTGAACATTAAGCGCATAGGACAGATATTGCAAATTGTTTTATCTTTCTGACCTTGCACAGTAAAGCTTATTTTTGTTTTTTTCAAAACCCATTGAAACTTGTGTCTTTATTCACTGAGCAAGTGCTTAAAACTCAAACAAAACCAGGAAAGGCTGGAAAAACTCAGCAAGTCTAACGGCATCTGTGGAGAGAAAAACAGAGTTAACGTTTGGAGTCCGTGTGACTCTTCTTCCAGCATTTTCTGTTTTTGTTTCAGACTTCCAACATCCGCAGTATTTTGCTTTTATCTTAAATCTCAAGCTTTGTCCATTTTAAACAAGAACGTTATTGGTCCCAAACCCGATCTCACCGACAACTTGGGGGGGGGTTTGCCCAAGGATCAGGACAAAATAGATCTGAGACTGAGCAAAGATTGGCTCCAGTATCCTCCTGGCTCCAGTATCCAGTATCCAACTGGCTTTCTGGAATATAACACAAGGGTGATGGGGCCTGAAAGAGAACACAGAGGAAATCATCACACAAGCATTGGGAGCTATACTGGGTCGTAAGGGAGTTGTAGAAAAATATAGGATGGAAATCCACTGAACACATGGAGTTTGATTGGTCTATTTCTGCCACTCGACCACCATTTTCTGTATTGTGGCCTGCTGATATAGAGGAAAGACAAATAGAGGTTAAGCAAATTTTCTTTTTTAGCATTGTAGCTGTGTTCTTCTGGATTCTAGAAGCTTTATGGATTCATATTTATAATATGGTGCTTACAAAATAACTCCCACACTAAAAATCGACTTATAAATCTATTAAATAATAAACTATCAACTTGGATTAGAGCAAAATCAATCTTCAGTGATGTTATTTTTCATGGACTGTTGTCATACAGACCGTCTCCTCTGCTGTGCATTGCTCATGTTTTTATATTATTCACAATTATATATTTATGGTGTGTCTTCGAAATTTCTCGGGAGAGTGGAACACTTCATGCTCAACCTCTGCGCCAAGGGAGAGCTTGACAGCTGAAGACTATTTTTTATGTTATGGGGGGGTTGGCTAACGGTCCAGTGTGCAGCCCAGGCTGAAACAGAACAGCAAGGTGATCATGACCTGTTTTGAATGCTGCGGATTGTAAAGTTCCGCCTAGAGTATCGATACCCAGAATGCAAAACGCACGGTGGAAGAGAGGATAGATGCTTTTATCCTGCACTAATACGCGCGTGAATAGTGCCCAGTTTGTGCATGGGTGACATGCCATCTTGAAAGTTAACTTGGTGGGATTCACTAAGGCCGACAGTCAAGAAGAGGCATCGTCTGGGTCACAGTGAGTTCACTGTCAGGTTGCTGTTAGCCACCTGTAGCACAGGTCAGTACCACTACCTTGGTTCTCGTACAATGGAGAATCAGCCAGGCAGTCCCGTAGCTGTGTCTTGATGCACCAGGATGTCTACAAGTTCTATATGTCCATCATACACTGTCATGTACGAATACTTTTGCAAAAACTGACGTATGGGGACTGTTTGCAATTAAGACTCAATGGGAGGCCCTACCAAACCATAGCAAAACGATGTCTGCCTCATGTATTTAAAATGCAGTCTGTGGGTAACATTTTGAAAAAAAATCATTCTCGAGATGCGGATGGTGTTGGCAAGCTGGCATTTAGCGCTCATTCCCCCAAATGCCCTTCAGAAAGTCGTGGTTTGCCTCTTTCTTGAATCACTGCAGTCTGCGTGCTGCGGGTGTACTCCCACAGCGATGTTAGGGAGGGCGTTCCAAGACTTGGAGCCAACGACCCGTGCTATATCCGAACTCTGCTGTTCACTCTGACACCAAGGTTGAAGCCAGCGGGAGTGACGGTCATACCTGACACCGGATTATGCGCCCAGAAGTAAAATTGGGTTGAGCAGCCTTAGTGATGACAAATTGACAACTTTTCTTTCTTGAGTTTCAGCCAACAGCATAAGAGCTGCCTAGCGCAAGCCAGTCCCTCAGCTACGTGTATTGGTGCAAGGACAGATACTGTGCAAAAATACAGGCCGTCTCCACACTTTGGGGCAGAATGCTGCCCTTGTCGGGCAGGCTCGGCTGGGGGCAGTCGGGAAGACGATCGGGACCAGACCCGCGATTTCACGTTGGCGGGCCGATTGAGGCCTGCCCATGCCTGCCAATGCGAGCGGGAGTGCTCAGTGCTGCCTGGGTGGGGTGGGGTCGGGTGGGGGTGGGGTTGGGGTGGGGTGGGGGTGGGGGTGGGGTGGGGGTAGGGTAGGCGGAAGGAGGACGAGTGCGTACTTCGCGCACGCGCACTTGAAAATCTCCCTGAGAGACAGAGCCGCCTCGGCGAGGTGAACAGTTTTCAAATTTTAAAAAAATAAAGATGTTAAAAATGTTATAAAACATGTCCCCTCCTGTGACCCTGTCACATGAGCAGGGACATGTTATTAATTAAATTGAAATTTAATTTATTGTATTTTTATTTGCTGTTGGAAACCTCATCCCGCCCGTGGAATGAGGCGTCCAAAAAATTGCAAAGGCCTCTTGCCCCTTTCTCCTAATCGCCAACCGTAAGGTTGGACGGGCAGTGAAAAATTTCTTTTAATTACTTTTTAAATGGCCTTAATAGGCTTTTTAATTGTCAGCGGGCGCGCTGCCAACTCTGCTGCCGACAGAAATATCGCGCAAGTGCGCAATGACATTGGGACACTCGCCCGACATCATCGCACGTCATCTTACACTTGGTCAGCCCTTGCATATAGTGTTTGGGCACTCCTACAATCCTGTATCTCTATTGATGCATGGCAGCCATGGCTCAGTTGGTAGCATCCTTACCTGTGAGTTAGCAGTCTGCGCACTCATAGTCCAGCTAATCTAGGCTGATACTCCTAGTGCAATACTGAAGGAGTGCTGCGCTGTTGGAGCTGCTGTCTTTTGGATGAGGTATTAAACCATTGCCCTGTCCGCCCTAGCAGCATTACATGAAAGATCCCATTGACACTCTTTCCAAGGTAAGCATGAGAGATCTGGGCCACTGTTTATCCCTCAACCAACATTGCTAAAGCAGATTATCTGGTCATTATCACATCGCTGTTGTGGGAGCTTGCTGTGTGCAAATTGGTTGTCACACATTTTTATTCATTCTTAGGACATGGGCATTGCTGGTGAGGCCAGTATTTATTGCCCATCCCTAATTGAGAAGGTGGTGGTGAGCCACCTTCCTGAATGCAATTTCAGAGGGCAGTTAAGAATAAATCACATCGTGAATCTGGAGTCAAATATCAGCCAGACTAGGTAAGGATCACAGATTTCCTTCCCTACAGGACATTAAGTGAATCAGTTGGGTTTTGACAACAATCTATTAAATGACCACACTCGCTGATACTTTTCCTTATTCCAGATTTATTTCATTCAATTTAAATTTTCAAAATGCTTTGAGGGGATTTGAACTCATAGTCCTGGATCATTAATCCAGGCTTTGGGGTTATTTGTCTAGTAACATAACCACTATACTACCGTACACCTGTATTACATTGCTGTCTGCAGTTCAGAAGTACTTAATTGGCTGTAAAGTACCTTGGGACATCCTGAAAGGTGCTATGTAAATGCAGATTCTTTCTTTCTCTATGACCCAGCTGTGCACGGTTTTACCACCTGTGAGTTGGTTAGCCCAATTGGCTAGAGTGTGGTGCAGAATGATGTGAATGGCATGGGTTCAATGCCCATACAGGCTATGGCAATTGATGGAGGCTTGCCTCCATGCCTTGCCCCCACCCCATGCTTGAGGTGGAGTGGTGTCCCTCAAGCTATATAACCACTTGTCTGTCTCCAACAGCGAGAGAGAGAGACTGATTATCTCTTGTGGCCTACGTCAAATTACCTTACCTTCCTCTTTACCTTAGCCCTGCTGCCCTCTGATTCCCCATCTATCAACAATTCAGTTTAAACTGTTAATCCCTGACATTTTTTAACCTCCAGAGTCACTAACCCAAGTAAGGTCATGAATTTATTTGGTGCATTCCACAGCCTCAAGTTACTTCTGCAGCCCAGTCGCTGTTGTTGTATTGATAAACACGACAAGCAAAATGGAAGCGTTGTAAGGTTGTTTGGTGTCTCACTAAGTGGTCTAGAGGCTTATGCGGTTAAACATGAACCGTTCACTGGTAACCCATATAAATATATTCAAGGTATGGCTATTCTGGCTCCTGCTAGACTCTTCTGCACACAGTCTACCATCTTGTGTCTCTCTACATCACCATGTGGGCAGTACTGTTCCCACATATTCATTCTTGCTCTGCCTGATCACCCTTATACTACAGGAAGTTGTTAAGTACGTGGGGGAGAAAGGACTAGAAGGCTATGATGATGGGGTGCAATGAAATAATGTGGGAGGAAGTTCCTGTCCTACAGATCATAAACACCGGCTCGTATAGTCAGAGTCAATGCCACAGTCTGTTGTATTAAAGATGCGTTTCTATTTTGTTTAATTCATTCTCATGATGTTGGTATTGTTGGCAGATTGTCATTCATTTCTCATCCCTTGTTGCCCTTGGGAGGGATGAAGGAGAAAAAGTCTGGCATCTACAAAGCACCTTTCACAACCTCAGGGTATTCCAAAGCACACTAGAGTCGATACGTTCATTTTGAAGTGTAGTTACTGTTGTAATGTAGGAAAAGCAGCAGCCAATTTGTGCAGAGCAAGCTCCCACAAGCAGCAACGTGATAACGGTCAGGTTGTTTAAAAAATTCTTTCATGGGGTGTGGGTGTTGTGGCCGTTGCTGGCAAGGTCAGCATTTGTTGCCCATTCCTCATTTCCCTTGAATTGAGTGGCTTGCTGGACCATTTCGGGGGGCAGTTAAAAGTAGACTATATTGCTGTGGTGTCTAGAGTCACATGTAGGCCAGACCACATATGATGGCAGATTTCGTTCCCTAAAGGACATTAGTGAACCAGATGGATTTAAACAACAACCAGCGATAGCTGTCATGGTCACCATTACTGAGGCCAGTTTTATGATTCCAGATTTATTAATTGAATTTAAATTTCACCAGCGGTGGTGAGATTTAAACTCATGTCCCCAGAGCATTAGTCCGGGCTTCCAGTAACATTACCACCGCACCACTGTCTCCCAATGAGAAGCTGTTGATTTAATGATGTTCATTGAGGGATAATTATTGGCCAGAGAGAAGTGATAACTCCCCAGCTCTTAGTTAAAATATTACCATGGGATATTTTATGTCTAACTGATGGATCCTTGGTTTAAAGTTTCCCTCAAAATACAGCACCTCTTCAGTACTACACTGGAGTGTCAGCCTAGATTGCTGTGTTCAAGTTTTTGAGGTGGGTCTTGAACCCACAACCATCTAACTCAGAGGTAAGAGTGCAAAGATCTGAGCAACAGCTGACGTGAGCCTTCTTTCCAAACTGCAGCAGTCCATGTGGTAAAGGTGCTCCCTAACGCTGTTAGGTAGGGAGTTCCAGTGACAATGAAGGAATGATGATTCATGTCCATTGGCTGTTAAGGGGAGGTAGTTGAACTTTCTCTGGGTGGGGATAGTCATTACCTGGAACTTGTTTGGTGCGAATGTTACTTGCTACTTCAGAGGATTGGTGAGCAGGTCATCAGTGAGTAAGTGCTCACTGGAGTCTCCTTCCATCATTTTGCTGATGATTGTGGAGTCGGCTGATAGGACGGTATTTCTTCAAGATTGATTTGTCCTGCAATTTTTCAGTGTTGTAGCTGGACCGGAACAGCTTGGCTCGAGGCATGGCTATTTCTAGAACAAGGTCTTCAGCAGTGCAGACAAGATATTATAGGGACCTGTAGTCTTTGCTGTGCCCAGTGCACTCAGTTGTTGCTTGATATAATGTGAGGTTAATCAAATTGGTTGAAGACAGGCATCTATGATGGTAGGCATCTCAGGAGGAAGCTGAGAAAGATCAGTCATGTGACACATCTGGCTGAAACTTGTTATGAAGGTTTCAGCCTTGTCTTTTGCACTCACCTGCTTCATTGACGATAGGAATTTTTATGGAGCCTCCTCTTCCATTAGATGCTTGATGCATTTATATAATAGCATTCAGTTCCTCCGAAACTTAGAGCCAATCAATTACTTTTGAGGTGACTCATTGCTGTTATGTAGACACACATTGGAGCCAATTTGCATGTAGCAAGGTCACTTCAAACTGCAAGTGAGATGACTGGCTAGAGAATCAGCTATTGGTGATATGGGTTCAGATATGATTGTTTACAGCAGGGGGTACCTGTATTGAGTTTGTGAGTGTTTAGGAACGAGAGGTTCCTGCTTTGGGTTGATGAAGGCTGACAGTTGGGTGGGGTCGCAGTATTGGGTTTGTAAAGGGTGATGGGCCGAAGGTCTCAATTTAATGAAAGCTGAGACAAAAACAGAAAATGCAGGAAAAACTCAGCAGGTCTAGCAGCATCTGTGGAGGAAAAAAAAAGAGTTAACGTTTCAAGTCCTCATGACTCTTCAGAATTTTTCCAGCATTTTCTGTTTTTGTTTCAGATTTCCAGCATCCACAGTATTTTGCTTTTATCTTAATGAAAGCTGAGAGATGGTTGTCTCAGTACTGGGACTGTGAAGGCTGAGAGGCAGGAATGCTGTTCACATCCGATGTCCATACATGCTAACTTCTAGCAGGGTTTTTGGTCAACGATTTAACAGGGAGTCCTGTACAATGTTTCCTTGCTGGGCCCAAGAACACTGAAGTCAGTTGAAGCACCCTTACCATTACTGCAGTTGAGAACCTCTCACTCAGCACAGATTGGGCGCACACTCTAAATCCTCTCATCTGCAAATTCAAATTCGCACTGCCTTAACCAGTTGCACTACTTTGGAATCCAATTTGGCCTTTCTCACTATTTATATCTTTTATAAAGTTATTTTCGTATAATCCTCTATTAATTCTTCCCAGATGAAAACGTAGGCCAAAAATCTGTTCTTAAATGTCCCCCAGTGTTCTTCTTATGCTGGTTGAGGATGCTCAGCACTGTCATTAAAATATCACCATTTTCACAACATAAGTGATGAAAATTATGCAATTATATTATGGTTTCAATTACCAAACACTTCAGTATCATGATGGGCCTCCCTTAAACAGGAATGTTGGTCCATTTCTACACAACAAAATGATGAGAGTGGGAAGACATTACAGGGAAAGTACCTCAAGTGGTTGTCTTCAAGTCGAGTTCACTCCTGGCCCCAGGAGTCCAAAATGGAGACAAGGCAAACTCTGTTCTGTAATTGATGAGCTTTTATAATGACACGGTAGATCTCATTGAATAAGTGCTTTACCCTTGTGGTTTTCTTTAGTGCTTCATCAAGTCTCTCTAATTTCACTTGAAGTGATTAACGGTAATAGCTCCTTTCAGATCTCCATAATGTCAAAATTACTCTACATCAGGCACTGCAGATTTAACACTCCCTAAGCATGGTTTTTTACCCTGTTTCTCTCTTTGCTGCAGTACTTCACTCTGAGTCAACTCCCATTGATCATAGCCATCTACTGATTGGAAAAGCAAATGCTTTGAATGCTGCTGTGCCATGAAGTGTAGTGGTGCATGTGTATGAGCATCCTTGTTCCATACTGCTAGAAAATGAGCAACAAAACATGCATTTATATAGTGCCTTTACTACATTAATAGTAAAACATCCCAAAGCGATTCACAAGAACATTATCAGATAAAATTGACGCTGAGCTACATGAGATGTACAAGTGACCAAAAGCTGGTCAAGGTGATAGGTTTTAAGGATGGTCTTAAAGGAGGAGAAAAGTCAAAGGACGACCATCCCCCAGTGGCCTAGTAGGTAGGGGAACCACTTGGTATGGAACTAACTCATACATCTCAGCCTGATTCCTGTGCCCAAGTTCCACTTTGGTTCCAGCGCTGTACTAGTGCGAGTCCTTTGACTCACTGCTTGTGGGCCGCACTGTCCTCCAGGTTCCCGATTATACATCAAGCTCAGTGCTAGGCATCCGAATTTGTGAAAACGCATCTGAAGAATGGTTGAGGTACTGCATGGCCAGCTTTGTAGTCCTGGAACGTGTCAGCTTTCAGAAGAGACAAGATTAAGGGAGTACAGAGGTCAATAATAGAAACTGGCCAATGCACCAAAGGTGCTGACAAAGCATCATATAGACCCTTATATATACCCATATATATTTCCCCTTTATATATACCCATCATACATATCCTGATTTATCAATGGCCCTTGCTAGCGAAAGTTAGTCAAAGCTAAGAACTGTTAAAACTAAAACGTTCATCGTCATCTTATCTCAGCCTTTCAAACAGCCTTTATGTATTCCTGTTTTCCATTCTTAATTAGCACTTTTCTCAGACAAAGACCACCACCTTCAACACCTCTTTGACCCTTTTGTCTGTGACATCTTTTGATTATTATCTGCTCACACCACACCCTCAATGTGTCTCTTCCCCGCCCCCGCCCCCCCGCCCCCACCCCCACCACCACCCACCTTAAACCAATTTATATTTCTCCCTTGTTGAAACTATGCTGCAGTTCTGCCGAAGGGCCACAAGGGCTCGAAACGTTGACTGATTTCTTCTCCGCCGATGCTGCCAGACTTGCTGAGTTTTTCCAGGTAATTCTGTTTTTGTTTTGTTTTGGATTTCCAGCATCCGCAGTAGCTTTTAGCTTTTTGTTTTTAGCCTTTATGTACCTTGATTGATAATCATTTGGAGGAGATAAAATATATGCTTTTGGTGAAGAATTTGCCTAGAGATCCAATTTCTCACTTCGTCACAAATCACACATTACAATGTTAGCGAGATGTAGACTTATGAACATCTCTCCATGATAACTCCAACTCCTCATCCATCAGAGCTTAATGTTCTTTGTGATTAAATGATGTCCCCACCTTTCGGGAGTAAATCAGTGCATCGGTGCTATCTGTATCATTGCAGAGAGTGAGAGCAGCAGACCTTGGGACATCTCCATAGGAACTTAACAACGGCACTTGTTGGTCAACCTGTCAGGAGGAGGAGCTTGAAAACATTAAATTTTCTGCTCTTCCCAGAGCCAAGGTCGGCAAAGACACTGTTAAGTGGGAGGATGAGAGTGGATCTGCCTGAATCAGATTCAAATGTGTGTCCATCAACTGAGAATCCAATACTGTCTAATTGGCCTGATGGCTCTGTTCTCTGGACAGATCAGAACACTGTACAACCAATCCTATGTAGGTAAACACAGCAGCCGATTTACATGCCAACATCCTACAATTATCAAATGAATGACTTGACTGAATAATTTGCTTTTTGGTGGTGACGACTGAAGAAAGAATATTAACCAGAACCCCGGGAGAATTTCCTGCTCCTCTTCAGATATTTTCTTTCCCCTCCACCTGAGTTGGCAGGTTGGGCCTCGGTTTAAAGTCCAAATTCAAAAAAAGTGTCCCTTATCTCAGGTGGTAGCGCTCTCCCCTCTAAGCCTTAAGTTTGTGGGTTCAAGTTCCATTCCAGGACTTGAGTATAAAAATGAAGAACACTGAAGGAGTGCTGCACGGTCAAAGGTGCTCTCCTTCGGATGCAACATTAAACCCAGGCCCAGTCTGCCATCCCAGGTGGATGTAAAAGATCCCATCTGGCAATATTCCAAAGAAGAGCATGGAAGTTATTCCCAGTGTTCTGGCCAATATTTATCACTCAGCCAGTATCACTAAAACAGATGATTTGGTTGTTGTCTCATTGCTGTTTGTGGGAGCTTGCTATGCGCAAATGACCTGCCACGTTTCCTACATTACAACAGTGACTACACTTCAAAAAGTACTTCACTGGCTGTAAAGTGCTTTGGACGTCCTGAGGTTATGAAGGGTGCTATATAAATGCAAGTCTTTCTTTCTCCGAACAATGTGGCATTCCCAGAGAATTGCACTAAATACAAAAACCAGCCTTAAAAGGCAATCCACATCCTGGCTGATTCAGCTGCTTAAAGTGCTAAGCAGTTGAGCCACGCAGACTGTGAAGATCCCAGGTCTTGTTGAGTTAACGGACCCCAAACTTGGAAGTCACTATAGGCACAAAAAATAGTGTTCCTGGGTTAGAGAGGGAAAACCACGCTTCCCTTCTCAATTTCTATCCAGGAGTCCCTTACATTCAGTGCGTGTGCTTAGTAGATGGTGGGTGAGGGATGAAGTTGTGATGCCACTATAGTCCAATAGCCTGCTGACAGCCTGTGAGATTTGAACAAGTTATCAGGGGGCACCTTGTGCCTGTGGAGCTGGTCCCCAGCCCTTCAAAAGTAATTCATTGGCTGTAAAAAGCACCTGGGAACAGCCTGAGAGTGTGAAAGGCGCTATACAAATGCAAGTTTATCAAAATATCACCTTCTACAAGACAAGAAGAGAGGAAGCTGCTGAATAAAAATAAAACCCACAATGCAAAAAGAGAGCAATTTAATACGTTTAGTCCCTATCAATGGAATTGAAGCTTGGAATACAGAGTTGGTTCTTTGTACTTTTGAAACAAGCAAATGATTTTCTCTCACAATCAGCAATTGTACAATTGCTTTTCTGTACACCTTTTTTTTCTGCTGAATAATGATTATTATTACGTTAAGGGCAGGGGGTTCATGGAATATTCCAAGTCAGGGCATTCTCTGAACGATAGTTTGATAGGCAATTCTTTCCTTTTCAATCAAACCTCCAATTTCCTCCAGTGTGCATCTGAGCTTGTGCTTTGGTCCCCAACCCTCTGGTACGGCCACCAAAGTGAACGTTCTTTGTCTGCGGACGAGAGGCTCATGGAATTAAAGGCGGATGCAATTAACAGATCACAGGCCAGGATACAAGTCTAATCCATCCAGTTGATATTACCAATCAAGTCACAGATTCCTTGTTGGAGAAACCTTCCCCTACACTTGTGCTGTGGTGACCTGCCCAAGGGCAGTCCTCTGCTCATTTCTCCGCACCTCGCGATCTTACTCTTCAGTTTTCCTCTTCGGCTCCTCGGAGGAACATCCCATTTTCAAATTTCAATGAGCAATAGGGCTGGGGAACAAAAATACATGAGGCGGTTTTCCCGTTCCCTCCCTCATGTGTGCTTAAAGAAAACGCAAGCCCTCTTCTCAAAGGGCAGTAGATGCATGGGAACACCGCCACCTGGAAGTTCCCCTCCAAGCCACTCGCCATCCCGGGATTTAGAAATATATCGCCGTTCCTTCACTGTCGCTGGGTCAGAATCCTGGAACTCCCTCCCTAACAGCACTGTGGGTGTACCTACACCACATGGACTGCAGCTGTTTAAGAAGGCAGCTCACCACCACCTTCTCAAAAGCAACTCGTGCTGGGCAATAAATGCTGGCCGAGCTAGCGATGCCCACATCCCATGAATTAATTAAAGAAAGGATCCTCCACCTGAAAGCAGCCATTGTCCATCGAGGCTCTGGATCTTCCACCATTACCGCCAAACGTTCGCTGTTTCTGCCGTTGGTCATAGCTCATAACCCTGAGCATGGGACCCTTACCTGGGGTTGGGACACCTAGCAAGAGGGCAGGATCGATCACCCCCAGTGAGGCCTCAAATGATCCTGCTACCCTACCTCTACACCTGTAGCTCCATAAATCTAACCTGGGTAAAACCTGTCCCATTGCTGCACCAATATGCCTTTCCCACTTCCTCCTCCTGTGATCACTGTGGCCTGGCTGGAGGCGCCAATTGGTGTTTAATTACAGTCAGCTTTACGGGATGGACTCCATGCTACCAGGATTAGGATTGAGGTTACCCAAATCCACTTTGCTTTGAGATGTTGTAGAAACCACCCAACTGGATTCAAACCCATCCCCCAGTGATGAAAAGATGGTGCCCGAACTATGCCATCAACTCCCCAGATTTGTCCACACCCTCAACCCAGTTTCAAAGAATCCATGACAATGAAGCACTGATAAAAGAGCACCATGCTATTTACGATGGATACTGAAAGATCTACTTCAAGCGTGATAAGGTGCCCCAGCCGCATTCTGCAGGTTAGTGAATAAGAAGACATTGAGTGCTCCAATTCTGATAACAAATAATTGCTTAGAATTTATAAAGGTGAGAAATTGAGCCATTAATCTTCAACTAAAGTTATAGCTTTTCTGCAATATGTGACTGGATTGTGAAACACATCAAGATAAAAAAATCAAAAAGCTACTGCGGATGCTGGAAATCCAAAACAAAAACAGAATTACCTGGAAAAACTCAGCAGGTCTGGCAGCATCGGTGGAGAAGAAAAGAGTTGACGTTTCGAGTCCAACATGACCCTTCAACAGAACCCATTTAACCCAGATCCTGGTGAAATCATAACAGATCTTTGTGATTTGTTCAATAAATGTGGAGATAAGTAGCTCATGGGTTAATATAATGCAGTTTATTCACTTTCCTTTTCAGTTTTCTCTCTTTCCTTCTCTCAGGTGTTAGAGTCCTTGCTGGGGCACAGTTGCTCAGGTGCCCTCTGAACTATGACCCTTGATGAACATACAAAATAGGAGCAGAGGTTGGCCATTCGGCCCCTCGAGCCTGCTCCACCATTCAATAGGATCATGGTTGATCTGTTTATGTTTCGAGTTCCACATTCCCACCTATCCCCAATAACCTTTGATTCCCTTGCCTAACAAGAGTCTACCTTTGCCTTAAAGACATCCAGTGATCCCGCCTCCACCACTTTCTGAGGCAGAGAGTTCCAAAATTGCACAACCCTCTGAGAGAAAAAAATTCTCCTCATTTTTCTGTCCTATAATTTGAAAACAGTGCCCCCTAGTCTTGGACGCACCCACAAGAGGAAACATCATTTCCACATCCACCTTGTCAAGGCCGTTCAGGATCTTTTATACTTCAATCAAATCACCCCTCACTCTTCTAAACTCCAGTGGAAACAAGCCCAGCCTGTCCAACCTATCCTCATCAGACAACCCACTCATTCCAGCTATCAATCTGGTAAACCTCCTCTGACCCGCCTCAGATGCTTTAACATCCTTCATTAAATAAGGAGACCAAAACTGCACACAGTATTCGAGGTGTGGTCTCACCTACGCCCTGGATAAATGAAGCATAGCCTCCTTACTTTTATGTTCAATTCCTCTCGTAATAAAGGATAGCATTCCATTAGCCTTCTTGATTGTCAGTTTGAGGAGACCATTTGACCTCGAAGCAAAACAGCCAAATCCGAATGGGTCATGAAGAAGAGTCATATTGGACTCGAAACATTGGGCAACATTCTTCCCCCAGTCGGGAGGGAAGTACGGGAGCGGGTGCGAGCGGGCGCACTTCTGATCGGCGCCCCTGATTGGGGGCGCACCGCCATTTTACGTGGGCGGGCCAATTAAGGCCCGCCCAGCGTGACATGTGCCAGGGAGCGCTATGCGCTCCCTGTACTGGCTGGGGGGGGAATTCCCTGAGCCGGGAGTGCACTCTTTCGCTTACGTGCGTGGAAGAGCACAGAGATATCCCTGAGGCAAAGTGCTGCCTTAGGGAGATCAGCACCAATTTAAAACTTTCAATAAATATTAGAAAAAAATGTCCCTGCCATGTCCCCTCATGTGGACACTGTCACATGGGCTGGGACATGTCCATAACTTTTATTGTAAAACATTCTGCATTTTTAAAATCGCTCATGAAACCTCTCCCCGCCCGTGGATGAGGTTTCATGTTTTTTCACAAGCCCAACAGGGCTCCCGGCCTGACCCCCAACCTTAAGGTTGGGCAGGCAGGTCCATTAATGAGTTCAATTGGTTTTTTAATGGCCTTTAATGGCACGTCCGACATCACCCTGCGCCATTTTACGGAGGGTCCCGCCCCCACTCGCCGACTGGAAGATGCTGGCCATTAACTCTGTTTCTCTCTCCACAGATGCTGCCAGACCTGCTGAGTTTTTCCAGCACTTTCTGTTTTTATTACAGCCGAATCCAGCCCTGCTCTCACCTGCCATTTAGACACATGTACTTCCAGCAGGAGCTTCCAGCTAATAACCAGGGGCAATAACAGTGGTCACTTTTCATCTTCCCTCGGTCATCGAGATGAGTTGACATGCCCCTAATGCTGCCCCTTGTTGAAATCAGCTAACATGGTATTGAGCAGGGTTTGAACTCAGCGACTCATTACATAAACTTACCGAGCCATTGAATGAACCCAAATATAATATACTTAGCAGCATTGCAGTATACAAGAGGTCAGTTTGGCTTTTGGAGGGGGGGAAACATACACATTTATTTCCGAGCACAAATACATTTGAGTCACATCTTGTGCACAAATGAAGCCCGTTATGTAAGAAGTCTCCACACTGACTCATAAATGCTCCCAAGAAACTGAAGGGGTAAACGTGTGACCTCTGCGGGGTACTGGGCTATACAGTCAACCGCTCGACTTATTTCTGGATTCAGCAATGGTTGGGAAGCGCTTCAGGGCGTTTTGAGGGCTTAAAAGGCACTATACAAATGTAGAACCCTTTACATTACTGGTTCGTCCCCAAGCGCTTTGTGGCCAATGAATTACTGCTGAAGTGTAGTCCCTGCTGTTTTTATAGACGTACATGGCAACCCATTGTGTGCACATCACGGTCCCACATGCAGCAAAGCGGTGAGTCCCCTGCCACTTCCTTATCCAGAAAGCACTTAGAATATGGAATTCACTCTAAGGAGTCATTGAGGTGAAGAACAGATGCATTTAAAGGGGTAACACATGAGGGAGAAGTAAAGTTTAATATAGGCGGGTGGAAGGAGGCTCCTATGGAGCATAAACTCCCAGCATGGTCCAGTTGGGCCAAATGGCCTGTCTCAGAGCTACGAGGTCTATGTAATCATTTGTTTTGGTGGTGTTAGCTGAGAAACGAATACTGATGATGGAGAATGCACCTGCTGCCTTGGAATCTGTTATGCCCACCTTCCAAACTACAGGCAGGAAGAGAGGGGGGGAAAAAAATGACCAAATAAAACGGAGGCTGGAATTTTCAAAGACAGCCCCGGCATTGCTATTTTTTAAAATCTATGTGTTCATGTGGGTGTGGGTGTTGCTTGTTCAGAGGTTATTTTAAAAGTCAACCACATTGCTGTGGGTCTGGAGTCACATGTAGGCCAGACCACATAAAGGATAGCAGATTTCCTTCCTGGTAAAAACATGAGTGAATCAGATGAATTTTTATGATGATGATTTAATGGTTGTCATCAGGCTTTTAACTCCAGATTTTTTATTGAATTCAAATGTCACTATCTGCTGTCCCCAGACCATCACTCTAAGTCTTTGGAATCCTAGTCCAGTGACTATACCACTATGCCACCACCTCCCTCTGTGCATACATCTTATAAAAAACACAGAGTGAAACAATCTCCCCCTGGAGCTCACTGCACGACTGCATTTACCCCAATGTGCCGCTGGCAGCCAAGGTAATGGGGAGAGTCATTAGGGACACTGAAAGTAGAGTCAGGCACAAGGCACAGAGAATAAAGTTGCTTCATACGGAGGGTAGCGGGGATCTGGAACTCTCCCCCACTCCAAAAAAGTTGTTGAGACTGCGGGTCAATTGAAAAATTTCAAAATAGAGTTTGATGGTTTTTGTTAGGCAAGGGTAACAAGGTGTGCAAATGGGCCCTGACAATATTCCGGCAATAGTACTGAAGATTTGTGCACCAGAACTTGCCGCGTCCCTAACCAAGCTGTTCCAGTACAGCTATAACACAGACATCTACCCGGCAATGTGGAAAATTGCCCAGGTATATCCTGTACATAAAAAACAGGACAAATCCAACCCGGCCAATGACTGTCCCATGAGTCTACTCTCCATCATCAGTAAAGTGATTGAAGGGATCATCAACAGTGCTATCAAGTGGCACTTGCTTAGCAATAACCTGCTCATTGATGCTCAATTTGGGTTCCCCCAGGGCCACTCAGCCCCTGACCTCATTACAGCCTTGGTTCAAACATAGACAAAAGAGCTGAACTCCCAAGGTGAGGTGAGAGTGACTGCCCTTGACATCAAGGCAGCATTTGACCAAGTTTGGCACCGAGGAGCCCTAGCAAAACTGGAGTCAATGGGAATCAGGGGGAAAACACATTGCTGGGTTGGAGTCACACCTGGCACAAAGGAAGATGTTTGTGGTTGTTGGAGGTCAGTCATCTCAATTCCAGGACATCACTGCAGGTGTGCTTCAGGGTAATGTCCTAGGCCCAACTATCTTCAGCCGCTTTATCAATGACCTTCCTTCCATCATAACGTCAGAAGTGGGGATGTTCACTGATGATTGAACAATGTTCAGCACCACTCATGACCCCTCAGATACTGAAGCAGTCCATGTCCAAATGCAGCAAGACCTGGACAGTATCCAGGTTTGGGCTGACAAGTGGCAAGTAACATTCGCACCACACAAGTGCCAGGCAATGACTTTATCCAACAAGAGAGAATCTAACCATCACCCCTTGGCATTCAACGGCATTACCATCACTGAATCTCCCACTATCAACATCCTGGGGGTTACCAATGACCAGAAATTGAACTGGACTAGCCATATAAATACTGTGGCTACAAGAGCAGGTCAAAGGCTAGGAATCCTGCAGCGAGTAACTCACCTCCTAACTCCACAGAGCCTGTCCACAACCTACAGGCCCACTCCACAAGTCAGGAGTGTGATGGGATACTCTCCACCTTCCTGGATGAGTGCAGCTTCAACAACGCTTAAAAGCTTGACACCAACCAGGACAAAGCAGCCCGCTTGATTGGCACCCCATCCACAAACATTCACTCCCTCCACCACAGAGACACAGTGGCAGCAGTGTGTACCATCTACAAGATGCAATTCAGGAATTCACCAAGCCTCCTTAGACAGTACCTTCCAAACTCACAGCCACTACCATCTAGAAGAACAAGGGCAGCAGACACATGGGAACACCACCACCTGGAAGTTCACCCCCAATTCACTCACCGTCCTGACTTGGAAATATATCGTCGTTCCTTCACTGTCGCTGGGTTACAATCCTGGAACCCCCTCCCTAACATCACTGTGGGTGCATCTACACTACATGGACTGCAGCGGTTCAAGAAGGCAGCTCACCACCACCTTCTCAAGGGTAATTAGGGATGGGCAATAAATGCTGGCCTAGTTAACGATGCCCAAATCCCATAAATGAATTTTTAAAAATGGAACTAGGCTACAGATAAGCCATGATCTAATTGAATAGAGGAATAGGCTCAAGGGGCTGAATGGCCTCCTTCATTCCTTTGCTTATATTTTGGTGGAGGTGGGATAATTGTGTCACCATTTCCTATAGCAATAGTCTTCCACAGCTGGTGTCAACTCTGCTTTAAACTTTTGATACCTTAAGAAGCAGCAGACAAGAAGTAGGGTTGCCAACTATGATTAAATGTATTCCTGGAGGTTTCATCACATGACCTGCCCCCATGCTCCAGCCATTAGTCGGCCAACACATCCATCCTTGTGATTCACTGCCTTCCTACGACAACTGGAAAGCAAAAAGACTCATTACCCAATTGGATGATGCTTGGCTATCAGCCAAACTGCATTTTCTCCCCATTTTCCATATTTTTAAATCTAGTAAAGAGAAATGTTCAAAGCAAAATAAAAAAAAAACAATCTTTTTAATGCCCCAGTGATTTTTCTCCAGGGTTGTACACAGCAGTGTCCTGGTTCAACATTAGGTGTGATTCCACGATTGGACAACGTTTGCTTAATAATCCTCAGTGTGCCAAGAATTACGGTGACAACCAATTTAAGATTGTCAGTCAGGTTCGCAATGTGGTGCAGTTGCGCTGCATATATTAATACACAGGGCCCTGTCCTTTGCAGACAGAAAGAACATGTACATACATTGCGACCGTTTCAGCTAAAGAAAATAAGTGGCAGCCATTCGCTGACTCATTCCTCAGAGAAATGCCTTGACCAATCAGGGTCAAACTGCCTGGCTTAAATGTCAAACAATGCTTGGCAGTTAACTGTCAGCCGCCATCAATTGGTGCATTCTCCATGGCAATACCTCTACCAATCAGAGTTCACTTGCCCACCAATCGGCGCTCTCTTCTCATACAGTATAAATTGTTGTTTTCCCCTTATATTGGTATTCTTGCAAAGTGTCCTGTTGAGTGCAAGACGAAAAGCTTCAACATATCTCTTTTTTCAGCAATACTCAAGTGTCCTGGAGATTGATTTTCAATTCCCGGAGACTCCAGGGCAATCCTGGAGGGTTGGCAACCCTTCTAGGAAAATGTGTTTTTTACAGGGTTTGCTGGCTGATCCAAATCAGTTGGGAAGGACCAAGGGACCAAATCCAGTCCTGATCCAATTGGATCCTGTTCCACCGTTCAGGGGGCACATTTAACAGGAGTATGCACGGAAGCTCATCCAGTGCAAAAATGGGCAGGTGTCAGGAAGAGCGGGAGGGGCTTGAGACAGAAGATTGGCTTAAACATGCAGTTTTCTGCGAATCATGTTTGTGTGAACATAAGAGAAGACGAGAAGGCTGCACTCGCCTTATGCATACGGCAGGGTTTTAAATTCCAACTAAGGAAAGTTGGATGTTTGCTACTCAATTTTAAGCTACAAAATAACCAGTGGCAGCCACAGGAACTGGCTGGTAGTTGCCATCATGTTGCCCCCTGGAAAGACGGTCGTGTGGCAGAAGCAGAGCTGAGTTCATGGGAGAATTAACCGCTTTCGATTGATGGAAATCTAAACACCATAGTTACCCAGTAACTTCAGATGCTAAGCCAGCTGCTGCCCCTCCTTCTCACAGACCAGCAACGTCCCAGGTTCAGTTCAGTTCAGTAAACGCAAGAGAGATTAGGGAAGGAAATCTGCCGTCCTTAGCCTGTCTGGTCTACGTGTGACTCCAGACTGACAGCAATGTGGTTGGCTCTTAACTGCCCTCTGGAATGGCCGAGCAAATCACACAGTTCAAGGGCAATTAGGGATGGGCAACAAATGCTGACCTTGCCAACGATGCCCACATCCCATCAAAGAATTTTAAAAATCAGATCTGCCACCTGCTGTCTGTCAGGAGCATTGCTTCTCATTAGGCAAAGACCTGAAGCACCAAGGCTTAATCACCGGAGACGAGACAATTTTGTCTCCTTCACTCCTGTTGTGCAGGTACTGACCCTTTGTTGCAGTAAAGCTCCATGCATGTGTTGCCATCAGCCCATCGCTTGTCCGTTCGATCATAAGAGTCAACACCGGTAAATGCAATCTCATCCTCAGCCAAAGTCAAACAATAGGGCCATTGGATAACGGGTCAGGAACCGGAACCATGACTGGTTC
Organism: Cetorhinus maximus; assembly: GCF_964194155.1. Taxonomy (NCBI): domain Eukaryota; kingdom Metazoa; phylum Chordata; class Chondrichthyes; order Lamniformes; family Cetorhinidae; genus Cetorhinus; species Cetorhinus maximus. The sequence goes on from NC_135893.1 coordinate 9,756,763, forward strand.
CTCCTTAACAAAGGGACACTCCGTCCAACTGTAACAGTCTTGGCTGAAATCAGATGACAACGGCGGGATTAAACAGGACAATGAATAAGCTGAGGCCTTCATCATCTCTTCTGGGTTCAGCTAATCCATGGACTGAGCCACAGGGGGGGAAAACCAGGGCGAGAAAATTCATCAGCATTATCCTGGTCAGGAGAGATTCAAGGCAGTGATTTTGGCTTGGGGCCTGGTTGTCCTTGGTAATCATGGGATATTTTGATTACCTCTGAAGGTTTAACCCTTCATTCACCCATTTAGGACATTGAAGAATTTTCAGTCGTTCTTGTCATTTTTAATTCGGCGCCGCTCCCTGCTGCTCGTCAGAATAAAAGGAAGAATGCTTGTCCAGAACAGTTAATGAGATTGCCCTGGTTTTCACCAATACATCAGCGAGGCTTGTGGCTCTTGGTCATTGGCAGTCTCAGGCACTTTTGGAAAATGAAAGAGCATTTTTTTTTGGCAACCAGTACCAGAAAAAACATTTAATTTGTCTCTGGGCAGGTTGTAGCAGGCTACATGCTTTCTGTTTAATTAGAAGAGACAGGGCTAATGGATGCATTTCCCTTCCCAGTCATTTAATAGATGCACACTAATTAACATATCGATTCCTTCTCACAATCCACAATTCTCCTGCGTCTGCAATTAAACTGTACTCTGGCATTTGTTCAATACAACATAAATCTAAATGATGAAAAACAAATCTTACTCAGAATATTGATTTGAGATCTTATCATATCATTTTTTCAGAAGGCCAAGTAATAAATCTTTGACTGATGAAGGTTGGATTTTCAATCCGCTAGTGCTGTACTTTTCCATTGCTAAATGGGTGCTTTCTCAGTGACTACAGCTTCTTCTTCTACTTAGGCAGTCCCTCGGGGTTGAGGGTAGTTTGCTTCCTCGCCAGTTCAAAAGGTTCTGAGATGGCTGATAAATCCGATGCATGTCGGGGCATGTGGCGCATGAAAGATTCGGGTGGATGGGTTGTTTGGAGGTCTGTGCGCTCCCTCCGACGCCTCGACTTCCCCTCTGCACATTCCCGATGAAGTCTCTCAATGTGTTGTTCGGTGTCTTCCCAGGTGAGCCATCTCCATTTTCAGCAGTCGCAGGTCTGGGGCTCCCGAGAGTCGGCGGGGATGTTTGACCTATTGCTTCTTCAAGGACATCCCTAAAGTGTTTCTACTGTCCTCATGGAAGTATCCTGCTGTGACCGAGTTCCAAATAGAGCAGTTGTTTCAGGAGTCTAGTGATAGTCATACATATCCTGTCCAGCAGAGTTGGTTTTGAGTGATTAATGCCTTAATTGGCTTGGGAGAGGACGCTGCAGTTGGACCACCTTTCTTGCCACCGGATTTGGAAGATCTTACAAAGGCACCAATGGTGGTACTTCCCCAGTGTTTTCAGGTGCCTACCGTAGGTTATCCAAGTCTCCAAAGCATAGGGGAGTGTGGGGATCACAGCTGTCCAGTAAACCATGACCTTAGTCTCTGGTTTGAGATCCTGGTCCTCAAATATTCTTTTCCTCGCTGAGCTGACACATTGGAGGTGATGATAAATTTTGTTGCCCATGTCTGCCTTCATCAAGAGGCAGCTCTCTCTTAAACAGGGTGTCTTATTACCCTCTAAGGTCCAGACCACGTACTCAGTATCAATGACACAAAAGAACTTTGGATACAATTTCCACTTTATGTGGAAAACCTTTATTAACCCACTAAGCAATAGTAGATACTCACAACACCAGTTGCTTAGTAAGACCCACATGCAGGAGTTCGTTCCTGGGTGGTCAGTCCGCTGAACAAATTCTCCCGCATGACTTTCTGTGACTGACCAAGTCACACTTCCTGGCTGCAGCAACGATGTCCTTGAGAGCCAAGAATTTATACCCCTTTCTGACCCTGGCCCCTCGGCATACAAGGTAAGGTTTTAAATCGAGTCATCCGATTGAATTATCAATCCCACCCGGGCCATGCAAAGACCACCTGCATGTGGTCATTTCTTGCTCTCAGCAGGGGGCGTCTCCATGTACCTGCCATTCTGTATCTTGGTAAGGCAGGGGGAAAGTCATTCACACATACACAAGAGACCATTGTCTAGGTTAGTTTCTGTAGGCAGGGTGTCTGGTGGTCAGCCACTGTCCCAGTGACGTGTCCTGACATGTCTGTGTGTATGTATATGTGTGTGTGTGTGTCTGTGTCTGTGTCTGTGTGTGTGCGTCTGTGTGCCTGTTTAGCTGAGACCTTCTTTATTTTTAGTCAGTTCAATATCAGCCTCAACGATGAGGTCTTCAGTCAGATTTCTCCCTTCATCCCCATGTCCTCCACACTCCATGTTCCTACCACCCGGTATTGAGCTCCGCACACTGGTCCACCCCACTACTGCTTACAGTTTACACACAAACAAAATTACAAGACATATTAAAAACGCCCTATGGCATAACAGGAATACATAAAATGTTGAAATGTCTTGTAGCTCCCAAGATATGGAAAATGATCCATGTTTTCCAGTGTCTTGCCATGATTTTAATCAAAGGAGGGAGCTGTTGTGCTGTGGGAGGTGCCTGGAAAAGGCATTTAGTTTTTCTGGGTGTTTAGTTCTCAAAATAACCTACAGATGCTGATCACCTCACAACCCCCTGCCAGAACATGCTGCTTCATGTGTTTTAGGACTCTGGTGTTTGTGGAAAAGGGCTCACTACCATTTCCACTGCACCTCCACCAGCACTTTCACCACAACGTCACTGAACCTTAACGCACTGGTCCTTGCCATACTGCAAAAGCTACAAGCAAATGTAAAAACAGCAAAATTACCCTTTCTCAAGGACACTGAACAAATAACTAATGCACAGAAATGACACATTCATACACTATAACCTCCCCTTCTCAAGGCCAGCCAGCAAATAGCTAATGCTCAGAAACGACACAATTATACAGCAGAACTTAACTATCACCGGGCCACTGAACAACAAGCCAATGCTCACAACTGAACAACGGAACCTTCCGTTCTCTGGAGCACAGAACTAATTCCAATTCTTCAGAAACGGCTCCAAATCAGCAGGAGATACTTTTGACACCGAGACTCGGCACCCATCTTTGAGGCAGTGCAGGTCTCAAGCAGGAAATCCTATTGGGTGGGCTGCCTACCAACAGTTCCAATGCCTGTTCAGCCTGTCAGTCCCATGCAAGACTGGGAGCTTCACATACATGTCAGGCAGCTGGACCGATTGCTGTATCCACTGGCTGACTAAGCACAATTGGGACGATGGCAGTGATGGGGGAAGGGGGTTGGTGGAGGTGGAATATACCCCATGGTTACTGTTGTTTTGTAGTCAAAGACAGCAACCAATTTGCGCACAGAAAGATCCCACAGACTACATATGAATGAATGAGCTGATAATCTGCATTTTGGTGGTGTTGCCCAAGGGAGGAATGTTGGACAGGGCACTCGGAGAATTCCCTGCTTTTCTTTCTGCAATGCCATGGGATCTTTTATGTCAATAGGCAAACAGGGGCTCTGTTCGATGTCTCATCTAAAAGATGGCACCATTGACAATGCAGAGCTCCCTCAGCACTGCCTTGACGTTCCCATTTAGATAACGTGCTCAAATATTGGAACGAGGCTTTAACCCAAAATGTTCTGACTCTGGGGTGAATGTCAACAGCTGTGCCTAATGTGCTAGTGAAGATTGTATCTGAAAGACAATGGTGTGCCTGAGTTTCTGCCTGGGTCTGTCTCCTTTGAGAGCAAAGACCCAGTTAGCTGCTGATGGCTCAATTTGTAGCTGTCAAAGCACTCTTAAGACAGCAAAATATCCCAAAGTTAATTCACTAGAGATATAGGGCACCCAATAGTCAAGGGAGTTGACCAAAAGTTGAGAGGGTGGGAGAGACGTAAACATATGGAGGGGTTTAGGAAGAGAATTCCAGAGAACAATTGTTGTCACTGCTCAATGCTCTGCCATTGTTAATGGAGTGCAGAGATGAAAAGATGTCAAGAAACCAGAACTTGAACAATGAATGGAACAAATGAGCGGCTTGTGACAATTCAAAGGTTCTACTACCTACAGCAAGTCTTAAACCCCCAGTCAATTTGGCTACAAATTGAGCCATCAGCAGCTAACTGGGTCTCTGCTCTCAAAGGAGACAGACCCAGGCAGAAACTCAGGCACACCATTGTCTTTCAGATGTCTTGGCTGGAGAAAACTGCCAGAATTGGATGACAGATGGATTACCATTGCTGAATCCCCACTAACAACATTCTGAGGGTTACCATTGACCAGAAACTGAGCTGGACTAGCCATATAAATCCTGTGGCTACAAGACCAGGTCAGAGGCTGGGAATTCTGTGATGAGTAACTTACCTCCTAAAGCCTGTCCACCATCTACAAGGCACAAGTCAGGAGTGCGATGGAATACTCTCCACTTGCCTGGATGGGTGCAGCTCCAACATCACTCAAGAAGCTGGGCACCATCCAGGACAAAGGAGCCGCTTGATCGGCACCCCATCCGTCACCTCCAACATTCATTCCCTCCACCACTGACGCACTGCAGCAATAGTGTGTACTATGTACAAGATGCACTGTTCACCAAGGCTCCCTCAACAACAACTTCCATCATTAGGGATATTAGGGACATCCAGACATTAGGGAACACAATCACCTGGGAGTTCCCCTCCAATCCACTCACCATCCTGACTTGGAACTATATCGCCGTTCCTTCAGTGTCGCTAGACCAAAGTCCCGGAACTCGCCTCCCAGCAGCACTGCACCAGATGGACTGTAGCAGTTCAAGGTGGTGGCTCACCACCGCCATCGCAAGGGCAATTAGGGACGGGCAGCAAATGGTAGCCTTGCCAGCGATGCCCACATCCCATGAGAGAATAGGATAAATTAAAAGAGGAGACGGTGAAACATTTGTGCAATGGCGCGTGGAAGAGAGAGAAGGCACCACGTAGAAAGTGAATTGTAGCATAACCAGTTACCAAGCTGATCATAGTTTCCTTCAGCTGGATGAGCATGCGTGGGCTGCATCAGGATGGCGTAATTCAGAATTTGAAAGAATTGCTCAGACTCTGCCAAAAAAAACAAGTGTGAGAAGAATGTGCAAAGGGATACTCTTCGTGCCATACTTCAGCAGAGATAAAAAATGCAGCGTGCTGGCAAAATGATTAACTTCAAAACGCACTGGTGTGGCAACAAGGCAGGGAAACATCAGCATACAAATCTGAAAGCACGTGTGGTGTTAACAAACAACAACGGATTAGCTGGGTGAACTGTACAAACTTTAACAAACTGGATGACACTAAGTGGTCCATTTTCTTTTTGGGAAATGCCATGGGACGTTTTTGATATCGACCCCTGGTTCACTGAAAGATGACACCCCCGGCAGTGCAGTGCTCCCTCGGCACCGCATTGAGGTGAACACCCAGATTCAAGTGTTGTGAGTGTGGCTGAAAGCTATCACCTTCTGACTCAGAGATGAGAGTGTTAGAAATCTGAAACAGCCCTGAAAACAGAAGAAGATAAGAAACAGGAGCAGTGAAAAAAAAGCAGTGAGAATTAAGTTATCAATTAATTACGTTACAGATACTGTTCAACCTGCTGAGGATTTTTTTTTTAGCATTTCCTTGGTGCAGGGAGGGGAAGCTTCTGTTAAAGTCAGTGCACGTTCCCTCAGTTTACCCTAACAAAATTATTGGCTTGTGCAGATACTGAATTCCACCTGGAATATCCTTCCACTAGCTAGGCGACCAGACCAGAGCAGCACACAGGTGGAGCTGAATGTTTTCAGCCCATTGGCAATGGGCTGGGAGGCAGAAGGACTGGCAATAAGGCAGGGGAAGGCCATAAGGCCATAAGACGTAGGAGCAGAAGTAGGCCATTCGGCCCATCGAGTCTGCTCCGCCATTCAATGAGACCGTGGCTGATCTGACGGGAAGGCAACAGGAGGCGATCCCTATGTCTTCCTGCCGCCATAGCGTATTGCCAGTGGCAGGAAATTTGGCAGCACGGTTGCCCAAGGAGCAGCCAATTGAGCCACTTAAGTGGCCAGGTTAAGGGCCACTTCCCACTCCCACTGGCACTTTTTCCCACGTTAGGATGGACTGCCGCCACATTGGGAGACTGCCAGGTAAACCATGGTGGCTTCCCGGCAGGTACTGGTGGGGAGGGGTGCCCTCTTGATGGGCACTCCATGCTCCACTTAGGGGCCCCCACAGTGTCTATGGCCTCCCCCACGACAACTTGGTGGACAATGACACCACCTCCCCGCCCCCTCCGATTGCCAAGGCCTGCCTGGCCCCAGCTTTTCCCAATCATACTTACCTCTCTTTGAAGCCACCCCGCCATTGAGGTGCCATCTCCCTGGTCAAGCCGCCTCGGCAGTGGTCACCGCTGGTGGAGGCTGCTGGCCCTCTCTTGGGCAGGCAGCTCCTGAGGGAGGGTGGTCCCAGCGACAGCCTCTTAATTGGCTGCCACCAGTAAACACTGCCCAGGGTCCCGCTGCTGGCAACAAGCACCTCACCGAACATTATAATTGTATTCAAATTACTTCAATGGCTGTGAGGCACTTTGTGACATCCAGAGAGACACGGAAAGGCACTATATAAATGCAAATCCTTTCTTTTCCTTCTCTCTCTGTTAATTCAACTCACAGCCTTCTTATCCTGTACTCCAGTTAAGCAGAGCGCTGCTAGTTTCTTAGACTCATTCACAAGATCACCTTCCTGGTCAACACTGAGGTGTCAGCTGTGGCTCAATTCATAGCACCCTCGCCTTTGAATCAGAGGGTTGTGGGTTCATGTCCCACTCCCGGAAACCAAGAACTGTGATTGTACTCGAAAGAGTTGCAATCTGGGACTGTTGATAACTCGAAAGAGTTTCCTGGTCAACACTGTTCCATTTAACACACACTCCTTGTTTTTGGAGTGGAGTGTTGGTCTGTCCACATCCAGAAAGATAAAGGACAAGGTGACGATTTAGGTGTGTCCCCTTTATCAGAACTGCGGACACAATGGTTTCAATTCAGCTGAAGGGTTGGTAAGATTTTAGTGCTCATAACCGGTAGACAATCTGACTCAGTTAGTTCAAAGCTGCTTAATTTAAATGATTGCCTCATTTGAATTCATCCTTCCGAACAAAGCATGATTTTGAATGAACGCGAGTGGGCTTAAGCCTGAAATGCTACTCACCTTGACTCTTTGTAGATGATGACTGACCTACTCTGTGATTCCAGCACAATGCGCTTTTCTTTGTAATCCTATTTTTAGTTCCTCAGTGCTGACATACATCCACATTGAATTGCAGCTGCGCTTTAAGGTAAACATCTTACCATATACCTTTCCTGTTGGCCATTGAAAGCAAGACTGAGCCAGGAAACATATGGAGAGTTCTCAGAACATTCACTAGGTGAAAGCGGTGTGTCAGCCCAGACATACATTCCAGGGAGGTCCCAGGTCCTAGGCTGTTTGTTGCACGGGTGGTTTTGTGCTAACCAGAGGACACAGATCCAAGATAATTGGGAAAAGAACCAGGCCAGAGATGAGGAGAAATTTTTTGAACACAGGGAGTTGTTATGATCTGGTATGCACTGATCTGAAAGGGTAGGGCGTTTCAGTAATTTCCTTCAAAAGCGAATTGGATAAACACTTGAAAAGGATAAATTTGCAGGGCTATAGGGAAAGAATAAGGGAGAGAGATTAATTGGATAGCTCTTTCAAAGAGCCAGCACAGGCAAGATGGGCTGAATGGCCTTCTTCTGTGCTGTATGATTCTATGATGCCTCACTTGGCATCTTGCGGGTTATTCATCCATGGGAATGTCATCTTTGTGGCACCAGATATCTGCTGTCAGGTTTTAATCCACCGTGGCTGTCTGGTAATATTGCAACTTGGTGAGATAATAGACAAAAATCACTTCCAAAAAAAAGTACCTGTGGGTGGAATCCTGAATGATTTCCTTTTTCTAACCAAGGGGGACTGTGGCCAGTCACCCACGTGTGCAGAATGACCACTTGGGTGATGCTTCCATGCTTTTCAGGAACAAGATGCCAATCTTTTGGCCGTTTGGTCATCTTCTTGATGAGGCTAGCTGGCAAATTCTCAATGAACCAGCACACACACACAGGGAGACCATGTGCAGGTAATTATGAATTCCCCAACAGCAAAGGTCCCTGACTGCCACCTCCCTCAAAGACAGTGGACAGTGCTTAGTTAAAATCTGCACAGGACATGAGCAATATGACCACCTGCTCCATAGATGGAAAAGGAGGGATGAGCCGAAGTGTGAACATGGCCACGAATCCCAAACCATCGACATCACATCACATTAACCTGCCCACTAAGATCTGTTGCGGGAGGCACTTCAGTTCTCCTCCACTCGATATATCAGGAGGACGTGGAATGGATGGCCAAACTAGACATGCCCTTATTAGCTTTTCCCTTCATATGAAAGCAGTGGCATCAATACTTTGGTAATATAGGGGGAGCTTGTGGAACTGTACCCAACATGGATAGCTATCTATCTTCAGGAGAGGAAGGGGGAACTCTAGCGTTCAATTGTTCCGTGTTCAATTATCTGAGTCTGTTTACAATTGATACTCACTGTGCTTGAATGATTAAGCCTGGGTGTGGGACTCAGAGAAAAGTAAACAAACTGTAGATAGACTGGGAAGCCTGAGGTGTAAGCAGGAGTGCAGACACTTTGTGACTGCAGAGATATTTTAAAGCATTGTAAAACGCTGTAAATAAATTTCTTTCTACATGTAGAAACTAGTGCCATCTCTGTGCAGATCTGAGATATAAAAGATACAACAAGAAGTTTGTTCAAAATGGAACAGCTCCTGCACTGGCCGAGCAGATAAAGACATTTCTTGATGTGATACGAACGTCTACAGAACAGAAGGGTTGCAAGCTTGTGGTTCCCCCTCCCCCCACCACCAAGCCCCCCAGCTCGATGTTGAAACAACGGGTCACAGCCTGAATGCCAGAGGCGTCTTCAATTACGTCAGCCTCTGTGGCTGAGAGAGGAGGAGTTAAGCCTCATTCCTGACAGGGAACACGTGCTCACATTGGCGTTGGATGGGGATGGAATGAGATGAGACCATGAAGAAGAGCACTTTTTGTCAGCTGCTGACACTGCCAGCCAAGGCTTCACACACAGTTGAGGCGCCAGATGACTACTGCCACTGGTAGAACTCCTTCTGGACCAGGGTCAGGGGAGCAGTGGTGGAAACCAGCAAATGCAAAACAAGAAAATCCATTCGAAACAGTGGTGGAAACACAACAGCTGTGTGGCAGAATAGCAGATAATTAGTGTGTGTAATAAGCACTTATTCGTTTTACAAAGTTAATTTGCATGAAATGAACAAATTGAAACATGGACTGAAATTGTAACCTGACCCTTGCTTCTACCAGAGTATTATATTCTAGTGTGTCAGTTTTAGTGTAATTAACTGTGAATATAACAAATGACTGTTTATGAAATGCTTAACAAATGGCATTTGTTAACTATTCGGTAAATTTCGGCTACAGCTGCAATGGTTTCTGTCTGGCTAAAGGACCGCAAAATGTTAGGCTACCGCTCACCTATACTCTACACTTGGTTTTGCCTCTGACCTTTCGCTCTTATCTGAGATCAGGATATTGCATGTCCACAAACAGTTGCAGCCCCTCTGGCATCCTACCCACGGGTGGACTGTTCACATCTGAACATCCACCACCACCTATTCTCCAGCGGGACATTAGGGTTATGCCCAATGGTGGCCTCAACAGCATCCATGAGAGGTCATTGTATATCAGTCAGGGGTAGAAACCCCCAGGCCAATCGCCTCCCTACATCACATTTCAAAAGATCTTCACTGGCCGTGAAGCGCTTTGGGATGCCCTGTGGTGGTGAAAGGCGCTATATAAATGCGAGGCTTTCTTTCTGCTATCTCAGGCATTTTATTGGATTGAAATGCTCTTCCTCCACAAACAGATTCTCTTCAATGAATTGGTGTTTGCTTTTGGACTGTGCTGGGATGCAGTTGTCTTTGTCAAGATGCGGGATGTCAGGGTTGGTGAAGGGAACATGCTCCCCAGCATCAGCACCAAGCATTTCCAAGTTGCAGCCTGATACCTTAGGGTCACGAATCCCGTGGGCAGGTCTGAGGGTTTGGAAGCGTGGTGTGGAACATTTCATGCCACTTTGGCCCTTTCCAAGTCCTGGGGTCAGGGACATCTGCGACTGCACTGCCGAAAGAGAGGAACTTACCTTGCTGGGGAAACAGAACTCAAAACAGCGGTCTGTAGTCCAAGAGGGAGTGCTCAAAACCTAAAGCAGGCCATAAGAGAGGGAGCAAGTTTGATTGATTACTTTGTTTCCTGCTCTGATGGGGCCGCCCGTAAGTCCAGAAAAAGCTCTTCTCAATAGCCATAGGTCCCATTGGGCCATAAGGACTGCTTTGGGAGGAATTCACAAGAAGCTTGGGCATAGATCTTTGAAAGTGGCAAGACATATTGAGCAAGTGCTTACCAAAGCAAATGGGATTTTGGGCTTCAGAAATAGAGGCATTAAGTACAAAAGTGAGGAAGTTATGCTGAACTTGTATAGAACTCTGATCAGACCACAACTAGAGTGTCGTGTCAAGTTCTCATCCCCACTCTTTGGGAAGGATGTGAGGGTCCTTGAGAGGGAGCAGAGGAGATTTGCCAGAATGGCTCCAGGGATGAGGGATTTCAACTACAAGGTTAGGCTGGAGAAGGTTGTGTTGTTCTTCTTGAAGCAAGGGAGATTGAGGAGAGATCAGATACAGGTATACATCAGGACATATGTACATTAGGTAGACAAAGCAAAGCTGTTCCCATTACCTGATGGTCCTAGGGGACACAGGTTTAAGGTTTTGGGCAAGAGATGCAGTGGGGGATGGGAGGAAGAACTTTTTTATGCAGCGAGTGACAATAATCTGCAATTTGCTGCCTAATGTGGTTGGAAGAGGAGACGCTAACTGACTTCAAAAGGAAATTCGATGGGCACTTGCGGGAAATGATTGCTTCTCAGACTGGAGGCCTGTGACTAGTGGTGTGCCTCAGGGATCTGTGCTGGGACCATTGTTGTTTGTTGTCTATATCAATGATTTGGATGATAATGTGGTGAATTGGATCAGCAAGTTTGCTGATGACACTAAGATTGGAGGTGTTGTGGACAGCGAGGAAGGCTTTCAAAGCTTGCAGAGGGATCTGGACCAACTGGAATAAATGGGCCAGAAAATGGCAGATGGAATTTAATGCAGAAAAGTGTGAGGTGTTGCATTTTGGAAGGACAAACCAAGGTAGGACATACACAGTAAATGGTAGGGCACTGAGGAGTGCGGAGGAACAAAGGGATCTGGGAGTTCAGATACATAATTCCCTGAAAGTGGCATCACAGGTAGACAGGGTTGGAAAGAAAGCTTTTGGCATACTGGCCTTCATAAATCAAAGTATTGAGTGTAGGAGTTGGGATGTTATGGTGAGGTTGTATAAGACATTGGTGAGGCCAACTTTGGAGTACTGTGTGCAGTTCTGGTCGCCTAACTACAGGAAGGATATCAGTAAGATTGAAAGAGTACAGAGAAGATTTACTAGGATGTTGCCGGGTCTTAAGGAGTTGAGTTACAGGGAAAGATTAAACAGGTTAGGACTTTATTCCTTGGAGCGTAGAAGAATGAGGGGAGATTTGATAGAAGTTTACAAAATTATGAGGGGTATAGACAGAGTAAATGCGAGTAGGCTCTTTCCACTTAGATTAGGAGAGATAAACATGGGAGGACATGGCTTTAGGGTGAAAGGGGAAAGGTTTAGGGAGAACATTAGGGGGAACTTCTTCACTCAGAGAGTGGTGGGAGTGTGGAACAAGCTGCCATCTGACGTGGTAAATGCGGGCTCACTCTTAAGTTTTAAGAATAATTTGGATAGATACATGGATGGGAGAGGTCTGGAGGGTTATGGACTGGGTGCAGGTCAATGGGACTAGCGGAATAATATTTCGGCACAGACTAGAAGGGCCAAATGGCCTGTTTTTCTGTGCTGTAGTGTTCTATGGTTCTACGGTTCTAAATAAACTTACAGAGGTGTGAGCCTAGGAGCGCGGGATGGGACTGACTGGATTGCTCTACAGAGAGTTGGCATGGACTCGATGGGTTGATTGGCCTCTTTCTGTGCTGTTACGACTCTATGATAATGGCTCTGAATGTAAACGAGGTGAGCAGAAGAAGCACTTTCCCAGTACAATTCCTCAGCGGGAGACAGAAGCCCTAAACTATCATCCACCACCACCTCACCCACTCCCATCACCTGCTGTATTCATGCTTCAGTTCTGTCCAACCAGATCCCCAGAATTACTATTGTATCTTCTCTAAGTTGTACAGATAAAGAAAGCCATGAGTTCAATTCTCAGTCATAGGAATGTATGAATTACTAGACAGAAAAAGGCAAAGATCTATCTAGTTCTCCTTGGTGGTCTCATGATTAAATGATAATGGAGTTGTTAACTAATCATTGCTATCAACTTCTAGCAATTAGTCTACAACAGACACAGGTGTGAAGTGAGGAAAACCTCCAATAATGGCAAGCTTCAGGAAGCACAGAGTCAAAAGCACCTGTTCCTCACAGGCTTGCTACACTAGCCACGTATATCTCAAGCTATTCATATATTGCATCCCAAAATATTGGGCCGAATCTTTCCAAAGAATGGCAATCACCTTCGGATTGCTACTCCACTCCTATTTTCTTACCCAACGCTGAATCTCCGCATTTCTGGCCCAGACTTCTGAACAGGGCTTCTTCAGAAATGTGGAGCATACCTGTTCTCGGAGTCCTTCCTCCGTAGCACTGGATCACCAGGGGAAGCTGAGCCACACCCCCGTTTTACGGCACTAGCTGCTGTATTTAGGTAAGTCTTCATTCACTAACATAGTGAAGAACTTTGGGACATTTAAATAGCTTTTCACTGTGTTAGTGAATGAGTGTGAGCGAGGCAAGTGGGTAGAGTGGCAGAGTGGTAGGGAGAATAGGGTGACAGGATGGGTAGGGGGCAAGTGGGTAGGTGGTTGTTGGGTAGGGTGGGAGGCGGCAGGTAGTAGGTGGGTAGGGTGGTAGGTGACAGGGTCATAGGGTGGCAGGGTGAGTAGGATAGCAGGTGGCAGGGTGGGTAGGATTGCAGGATGGCAGGGTCAGATAGGGTGGTATATGGGAGGGTGGGTAGGGTGGTGAGGTCGGGAGTTGGAGGGTCAGGGGAGAGTCATGGGGTTAGGGGGAGTCAACGGGTCGGAGGAAGTCAGCAGGCCAGGAGGGGAATCAGTGGTTCGGGGGTGGGGGGGTGGGTGTGGGGTCGGAGGGTAAGGGGTGGAGTTGGAAGCTCAGGGCTGGAGTCAGAAGGTCAGGGGAATTGGAGGGTTGGGGAGGGGTCGGAGTGTTAGTGGGGGTGTTGGAGGGTTGGGGGTAGTCGGAGGGTCGGGGGCGGGGATTGGAGGGCTGGGGGGGTCGGGAGAGTCTGGAGGGGGTTGGAAGTTCATGGTGTGTAGGATGGTCAGGCGGGGAGTCGGAGGGTTGGGGGTTTGAAGTGTTGGGGGGGTGTCAGAGGGTCGGGGGCAGAGTCGGTGCGGTTAGTGGTGAGACAAGGGGTTCAGTTGGATAGTTACCCAGGACTCAGACGTGGTCTTTTTCAGTCTAACGTTCCCTGGGTAACTATTCAGGTAACTGAGTTGGAATACTCCGAAGTCTTCGACTCTAACTCAGAGTTGAAGACTTTTTTCAGAGGGTCCCAGGGAGCTGGGAATTGCCTGGGAAGTTTCAACTTCATGTGCAATTCCCAGGGAGTCCTTGTGTTGGGACTACAGAGGGGTTGCCCCTAGTGCATCTTCCAGGATATGTCCGGTCTCTAGCTACCCAGAGACCAGAAGATCTGGGCCATCGTTTTCCAAAAGAAATCTATCTATTTTGCATTTCAGTGATTCTGTGAGAATGGTATCTGTCATCTCCCTAGGGTACATGTTCTACAGATTAACTGGTCGCTCATTGGAACAATAATTTACTCCCCTTCAAGAATCGACCCCCATTCACCAGTGTTGCTTTCTCCCCAACCTCCATTCCCAGTCTCCCTCTTTCCCTACATCTCCTGCTCCCATTCCCCAGTCTCCCTCTGTCCCCCATGTCTCCCCAATCCAATCTCCCTCTTTCTCTGTACCAATTTGTCCCTCTGTTCCCCAATCCCTTGACTCCCATACTACAGTCTCTCACCTCATTCATTCCTGAGCATCCTTTGGAGTCCTGACTCCATGTCACGCCAGCCAGTGGGGTGACTGCAACTACGTGGGCGGTGGGAGAGGGTATGGATGGCGATGTCCCAAAGCACGAGAGGTAGTATCCAGGAGTGGGGGATGATAGGCGCTGGAGCAAATGCACAATGATCTCCCAGGCTGCGAGGGTGCCCTATTCCAGGACGCAGCAGGGACATCCATGAGCGGTCTGATGGTGGTTATCAGGGTTCAGACCATAGTGAGTTTGGGCTGATGTTACCCAGTTCCTAATGGATATAGGCCCAAAGCTGGCAATAAAATGACAGTTACAGCTAAAAGATATGGAATGGTTTACAACATGAGGAAGAAAGCACAAAGATTCTCCTGATGCACAAATGTTTAGGGCAGAGTAGATGGAACTTCATTCTGAATCTAACCATTCTTTACCTGACCTGGGCATGCTAGACTCAGACACCGGCTGCCATCCGCTCCAATGAAGGCACAATTTCAGCAAACTAAGTGCCATCATGTCAGGAAGAACAGTGGAACGTGAAGAGGGTTTATTGGGAAAAAGCTCCTGGAAAATAATTTTAAGTGATGAACTTCAGCATTCTGCAATACGGTAAGAGGTGCTACAATTGACTTCCTTACCCTGGGGTTAAGAAGGGAACAACAGGGAATGCTCCGGTACCTGATTATAATTCAGTGAGCTCTGCTAGAAAGTCCATAAATTTGAATATTGGGAAAAGGGTAGGATTTGACTCACAATGGCATAATGATACTGATTGTCTGGGCTCTGTGCAGCCACCCAACATCAGAGGGGTCACCAAGACCACGCAGGCTACAGCGGTGGCTGTGGTGCAGTCCGAACAATGAGTCACATTGTCAGGGAGTGTCCGCTAAGGCGGGCTTAAAGAACTTTATCCAGCCACTGACAAGTCTACTGCTTGGCTCTGTGACTATCCACTCGCTAAATAAATAAAATCTGGGCTCATTCATGAAGAAGCGACAACAACTTGGATGGATATAGCACCTTTAGCGTGGTAAAACATCCCAAGGTGCTCCACAGGAGTGTTGTCCAACAAAATTTGACACCAAGCCAAATAAAGAGTGATCAGGACAAGTGACCAAAAGCTTGGTCAAATAAGCCGGGTTTATCAAGATAGGCAATAGGACCAAGTATAGGCCATTCGGCCCTTCAAGTCTTTCTTTACCCATCAGTAAAATCATAACTGATTTTCTACCTCAATGTTACTTTGCCGCACTGTCATCATATTCCTAAGTTCCCTTAGCACCCAAAAATCGATCAACCTCTTTCTTGAATATAGTCAACGACTCAGCATCCACAACCCCCGGAATAGACAATTCCAAAGGATCGCAATCCTTTGAGTGAAAAAATTTCTCCTTATCTCAGTCCTAAATGGCTGACTCTCTTAAAGGTGAAGCAAGATGGAAAGAGATCCAGGGAGGGAATTCCAGAGCTTAGGGTCTAGGCAGCTGAAGACGCGTCTGCCAATGGTGGAACGAAGGAAATATGGGATATTCAAGAGACCAGAGTTGGAGGAGCGCAGGGATCTCAAAGGGTTGTAGGGCAGGAGGAGGTTACAGCGATAGGGAGGGGTGCAGTCCTGGAGGGAAAATCCAGGAGTTGTTGACATATTGTAGGTAACAAGCAGAGTGGGCGATGGGGCTCAGTGCGAGTTAAGGTACAGGCATCAGATTTTAGTTGAGCAAGTTTGCAGAGGGTACAAAATAAGGTGCCGGCCAGAAAAGCTAGTTGAGTCTGGATGCAACAAAGAAATGGATGAAGGTTTCAGGAGCAGGCATGCTGAAGCAGAGGTGATGTTACAGAGGTGGAAGTAGGTGCTCTTGTTGATGGAGAGGATGTGGGGTTGGAAGTTCAGCTCTGGACCAAACACAGGAACCACACACTAGCTGACTTGAGCACAGGCGGGGAGTAGACAATAAGAAATGAATATCCCTGAGAATTGGCAGGCACCAGCAAATATCTTGGGTCTAATCTTTTTTTAAAAGGTTACTCGGCTCTGTTCACAACACTCTCACACTCTCACTTCACAATTAGAAAGCTGTGTTTATAATCTCCCACAGCGGGATTTTGAGTTCCAGTTAACATTCCAGCAAGTGAATAGGTAGCACTTTTTTTTCTTTACTCTTTCACCGGATGTGGGTGTTGCTGGCAAGGCCATCATTTGCGGCCCATCCCTAATTTACCTTGAACCAAGTCATTGCTAGGCCATTGCAGGGGCCAGTTAAGAGTTAACCACATTTTTGAGGGTCTGGAGTCACATGTAGGCCAGACCAGGTAAGGATGGCAGATTTCCCTCCCTAAAAGTCACTTGTGAACCAGATGGGTTTTTACAACAATCGATGATAGTTGTCATGGTCACCAGAGATTTATTAATGGAATTTAAGTTCCACCAGGGTGGGATTTGAACCCATGCCCTCAGAGCATTAGCTACTGGATTACTAGTCCAGTGACATTACTATATTATAAAGGGTTAACAGAATGGCTATGCTAATCTATGGGGCACACGATGATGTGGCACTGACATCGGGCGGTCATGTGCTAAGTATTGTAGGCAGCAGACAGGTAGCCCTGAAGGGAGGTGTGCCTTCCCTAACTCACTATGTACATACTGTAAATAGTGTAAATAAACTTAGTTTTTAAGTAAATACCCTGATACGTCTACAGCTCCTCTTTGCTAGAATCATGGGTTAGCACATTCTATTACCACTACAGCGCCATCTCCCCTTGTCATCAGCAGTAGAATGAGTCATTTGAGATGCATGCCACAATTCAAAGGCAAGGCATTTTCTTGGTGCCCTGGCCAACATTCCTCCTTCAGAGATCACTACCAAATAGTTGCTTCATCACAACCATCACTGCATTTCAAAATAATTCATTGTATGTCAAGTGCTTTCTGATAAGAGGATTTATAAATCCCAACAAAATTGAAGGGAAAATAAATTACAGGCTAAAGGGGAAAGAGTAGAGTGGGGTGAGACTAATGGGATAGCTCTTTTAAAGATGCAGCACAGTTGCAATAGGCTGAAAGGTCTCCCTCTATGCTGCATCATTCTACTTTCTATGATTCTAAATTATTTTCTTTAACTATCAGGCAGTACAATCATAGTGAGGTCTCTGTAGGCTGTTCACTGAAAGTGAATCATTATTCTGCTGTTGCACTGTTTACGAGGACAAGACAGATTCCAGTTCATGTTTGTCCTTTCACACAATCTCATGCAATAAATCTAAAAACTTCATTAGCTAAACATAGGAGCACAAACCCCCCCAACCTCTCAAAATTGGAGCCAAATGGTTTGCTTTGCCTTCAACCCTCTGGGAGAATGCGTGTGTTTTATGCTTTTGCTCGCAGTATGGAATTAATTGCTTGTGGTTGACCAGGACAGTTGAATCCCATAACATTAATCACAACATTGTTGTGGTGTGCTAGACCCATAGTAGAGAAGCCCGACAAATATATACACATAATGACCACATGTCAATCTGATACAAGTAGATTTCTTTCTCTCAAGTGCTAAGGAACGCAAGCTCCAACAACTCATCGACAGCAACACCCATCTGGGACCCTCCACCCCTGCTTGTCCCTCCGTCCCCACCCCATCTTCCAATCCCAGCCCCAGCCACGTATTCACTATACCCCCTGACCTTCCCCTCTCCGATGCTGAACGTTCAGTGCTCAGCAAAGGACTTAGTTTCATACCCTTACGCCCTCATCTCAATGAATTTCGGGCTCGGCATGATGCTGAACTCTTCTTCCGCTGTCTTCGTCTCCGTGCTCACTTCTTTGGGCAGGAGTCCTCTCCCCGTTCAACGGATCCTTTTACCCACCTCCAATATTCTCCCTCCACCTGGACCCCTCCCTCTGGATTCTTACCTTCTCTTGATCTTTTCATTGAGAACTGTCGGCGTGACATCAGTCATCTCAATTTCTCTGCTCCTCTCACCCACTCTAACCTGTCTGTCTCTGAACTCACTGCACTCCGTTCTCTCAGGTCCAACCCCAACATTGTCATCAAACCCGCTGACAAGGGTAGTACTGTTGTAGTCTGGCGCATTGACCTCTACCTCGCGGAGGCTGAGCGTCAACTCGCAGACACTTCCTCCTACCTCTCCCTGGACCATGACCCCACCACAGAACATCAAGCCATTGTTTCCAGGACTGTCACTGACCTCATCTCCTCTGGAGATCTTCCTCCCACAGCTTCTAACTTGATAGTCGCCCAACCTCGGACAGCCCGCTTCTACCTCCTACCCAAAATCCACAAACAGAACTGTCCTGGCAGACCGATTGTGTCAGCCTGTTCCTGCCCCACGGAACTCATTTCTCGTTATCTTGACTCCCTTCTCTCTCCCCTTGTCCAGTCCCTTCCCACCTACATCCGTGATTCCTCTGACACCTTACGTCACATCAACAATTTCCAGTTCCCTGGCCCCAACCGCTTCCTCTTCACCATGGATGTCCAATCCCTCTACACCTCCATCCCCCACCAGGATGGTCTGAGGGCCCTTAGCTTCTTCCTTGAACAGAGGCCCCAACAATCCCCATCCACCACTACTCTCCTCCGTCTGGCTGAACTTGTTCTCACACTGAACAATTTCTCCTTTAACTCCTCTCACTTCCTCCAAATAAAAGGTGTGGCTATGGGTACCCGCATGGGCTCCAGTTATGCCTGTCTCTTTATGGGGTATGTGGAACATTCCTTGTTCCAGTCCTACTCCGGCCCCCTCCCACAACTCTTTCTCCGGTACATCGATGATTACTTCGGTGCTGCTTCATGCTCTTGTCGGGACCTGGGAAAACTTATTAATTTTGCTTCCAATCTCCACCCCTCCATCATTTTCACATGGTCCATCTCTGACACTTCTCTTCCCTTCCTTGACCTCTCTGTCTCAATTTCTGATGATAGACTGTCCACCAATATCCACTACAAGCCTACCGACTCCCACAGCTACCTCGACTACAGCTCCTCACACCCCGCTTCCTGTAAGGACTCCATCCCATTCTCTCAGTTCCTTCGCCTCTGTCGCATCTGTTCTGATGACGCTACCTTCAAAAACAGCTCCTCTGACATGTCCTCCTTCTTCCTTAACCGAGGTTTTCCACCCACGGTCGTTGACAGGGCCCTCAACCGTGTCTGGCCCATATCCCGCGCATCCTCCCTCACACCTTCTCCTCCTTCCCAGAAACATGATAGGGTCCCCCTTGTCCTCACTTATCACCCCACCAGCCTCCGCATTCAAAGGATCATCCTCCGCCATTTCCGCCAACTCCAGCATGATGCCACCACCAAACACATCTTCCCTTCACCCCCCCCGGCAGCATTCCGTAGGGATCGTTCCCTCCGGGACACCCTGGTCCACTCCTCCATCACCCCCTACTCCTCAACCCCCACCTATGGCACCTCCCCATGCCCACGCAGAAGATGCAACACCTGCCCCTTCACTTCCTCTCTCCTCACCGTCCAAGGGCCCAAACACTCCTTTCAAGTGAAGCAGCATTTCACTTGCATTTCCCCTAACTTAGTCTACTGCATTCATTGCTCCCAATGCGGTCTCCTCTACATTGGAGAGACCAAACGCAAACTGGGCGACCGCTTTGCAGAACACCTGCGGTCTGTCCGCAAGAAAGACCCAAACCTCCCTGTCGCTTGCCATTTTAACACTCCACCCTGTTCTCTTGCCCACATGTCTGTCCTTGGCTTGCTGCATTGTTCCAGTGAAGCCCAACGCAAACTGGAGGAACAGCACCTCATCTTCCGACTAGGCACTTTACAGCCTTCCGGGCTGAATATTGAATTCAACAACTTTAGATCTTAAACTCCCCCTCCCCCCATCCCCACCCCGTTTCTCCCCCCTCCCTTTTTTTTCAATAATTTATATAGATTCTTCTTTTCCCACCTATTTCCATTATTTTTAAATCTAAAACTAAAACTTTTTTAGTCTTTCCACCCCACCCCCACTAGAGCTGTACCTTGAGTGTCCTGTCTTCCATTCTTAATTAGCACTTTTCTCAGACAATATCACCACCTTCAACACCTCTTTGATCCTTTTGTCTGTGACATCTTTTGATTATCTGCTCCTATCACTGCTTGCTTATCCCCACAATCACCCCACCCTCAACTTCTCTCTCCCCCTGCCCCCCCCACCTTAGACCAGCTTATATTTCACCTCTCTCCTAACTATACTCAGTTCTGCCGAAGGGTCATGAAGACCCAAAACGTTAACTGATTTCTTCTCCACCGATGCTGCCAGACCTGCTGGGTTTTTCCAGGTAATTCTGTTTTTGTTTTAGATTTTTTTAAACTGATCTAACACTGTTGTCCCTGTGGCATGCAGTTCTGTTTTGAGCCAAAGTCAGCTTCAAACAGAATTCGGCTGAACAAGATGCAAGGTTTGTATTTGGGTTGTTGATTGGCACTCCCTCCACATCCAATGCATAGAGGTGGCAGTGTCTACCATCTACAAGAGGCACTGCAGCAACTCACCAAGGCTCCTTCAACAGCACCTTCCAACCTTGCAACCTCTACCATCTAGAAGGACAAGGGCAGCAGATGCATGGGAACACCACCACCTGCAAGTTCCCCTCCAAGGCACACACCATCCTGACTTGGAACTCCATTGCCATTTCTTCACTGTCGCTGGGTCAAAATCTTGGAACTCCCTCCCTGACAGCACTGTGGGTGTACCTACACCACATGGACTGCAGCGGTTCAAGAAGGTGGCTCACCACCACCTTCTCAAGGGCAATTAGGGATGGGCAATGAATGCTGGCCTAGTCAGCGACGCCCACATCCCATGAACGAATAAATAAAGTAATGTTGCCGGCTCTGGTTGGTCGTATTCCTGGAGGCTTCAGCACGTGATCTCCCACCTTGCACTATTCTACCTTACTGCTATTGTTCCATCCTCTGGGCCTTGCCACAGCCAACTGGAGAGCAAAGGGAACGCAACTGGATTAATCTTGTCTCTCGGTCAAACAACCCTTTCCCCTCCATCCCCAATACCTTCATATTTCACCAATGAAAATGGTCAAAGAAAATGAGAAAACATTTCCTTATGATTAACCCTGAAGATTTATCTTCAAACCCCAGACACTGCAGGCCAACCCTGGATGGTTGGCAGCCCCGTTGCTAAGTTCCCAAACTGCAGCTTTTGTACATCCAGAGCAGGCTAATTAATATAGTTGCTGATTAACCAACAGGAGGGTCCCCGGACTGCCAGTCTGCCTGAGACGCTACAGCAAAATTGGGCAGATGCTGAAAATATGAAAGAGAAGCAGAAAATGCTGGAAAACATGCAGCAGGTCAGGTGGCATCTTTGGAGAGAGAAACCGAGTTAATATTGCAGGTCAATGGCCTTTTGTTGGAGCTTTGCTGAAAGGTCATCAACCTGAAACATTGGGCCAGATCTTCCGATCAGTGGCGATGCTGGGACAATCACCATTGACTGCGAAGATAATTACAGCCCTACCTCATTCTGTCCTTGAGGCAGGGTCTTCCTTGTCCGACTGCAGCTGCAATTCCTCAGTCTAGCAATCCACAGAGAGCAATGACAAAGAGGGGCAGCTGAGAGTCCAGACCCCCTTTCTATGACACCAGTTGCCTTGTTCAGGGAAGTCTTTTAAGCACTTGGTAGTTAGGGGGGTTGGTAGTTAAGGGGTGAGTATTCAGACGGGGTCAGGTAGTCGGAAGGGGCGGGGGGATTTTGTGGGGGTTGGTGAGGTGGGCTTCACTGTTAATCACTGACATATACCAGAAAATAACAGCAGGACAGTACTAGAGTCAGAATTCAGGCAAGTACTGTGCACAGGTCCAAGTCTCCAACACTGAGGTCAGTGCCAGAGACATTTTCGGATGGGCCCGGGCAGCGCAAATCTGCCCATCAGAAGTTTAAAGTGCTCCAAAGGATACCAATGTGCCAATGGTGGTGACTGTCGCAACATTCACCGCGGTGGCATTGGAAGACCCAGCCTGTGTTTCTCTCTCCACAGGTGCTGCCTGGCCTGCTGAGTATTTGCAGCATTTTCTGTTTTTATTTGCTTTAGACTCGGTTTGGGTCTTTACACATGAGTTACGCTCCAAGTTTAGCATTGATGTGGCCACATCTGGAGTACCAGGAGCAGTTCTGGGCCTTGGAGGGAGTGCAGTCTAGATTTACTAGAATGCTATTTGGACTCCAAGGGTTAAATTCTGAGGAGAGATGATACAAACTAGATTTATATTCTCTGGAATTTAGAAGGTTAAGGAATTAAGTTTTTGAAGTATTAGGGGGAACAGATAGAGTCGATAGGGAGAAGCTATTTCCGCTGGTTGGGGAGCCTAGAAGTTAGGGACATGGTCTAAAAGTCAGAGCCGGATCTTTCAGGAGTGAAAGCAAAATACTGAGTATGCTGGAAATCTGAAACAAAAACAGAAAATGCTGGGAAAACACAGCAGGTCTAGCAGCATCTGTGGAGACAGAAACACAAAGTTAACGTTTCGAGTCCGTATGACCGCACTGAAGAAGGGTCTCGAAACGTTAACTTTGTGTTTCTCTCTCCACAGATGCTGCTAGACCTGCTGAGTTTTCCCAGCATTCTCTGTTTTTGTTTCAGGAGTGAAATTGAGAAACACTTCTACACACAAAGAGTGGTAGAAGTTTAAGACTCTCTTCTGCAGATGACAAATGACTGCTCGATCATATTAAGATTTAGATTGATAGATTTTTGCTAACCAGAGGTATCAAGTGCCTTGGATTTTGGTTACAGATTAGCAATGATCTTACTGAATGGAGGACCAAGCTTGAGGGGCTAAATGGCCTCCTCCTTCTCCTTTGTTCCTGTGAAGTTTTATCAGCTGATCTTGTACAATGAGAATGCACAATAACTGGATGGCCATGGGATTTACGATTGGCCTGTTAAGCAGTAGCTCCAGCCATCATATCTATCACCTCATACGTTCTCATCAAACAAAATTGCTTTTTGTGAGTCAGAACAAGAATACAAGTACAGAATTCATGAGCTCTGGGTTGGACACCCTCCAAAATGTCTGTTAAATTCATTTCCTTAATAAAAGTGGTGAATGTTCCAGATGCTTTTTGGGGCAGAGA
Source organism: Cetorhinus maximus (assembly GCF_964194155.1). Lineage (NCBI taxonomy): Eukaryota > Metazoa > Chordata > Chondrichthyes > Lamniformes > Cetorhinidae > Cetorhinus > Cetorhinus maximus. Next base: position 9,780,178 of record NC_135893.1, read on the forward strand.
GTGATGTATTGATTGATAGTGATTCATCAATCGTTTCTAAGGCTGCATTAAAAGTTTCTCCTGGGAATCAACTAAATGATCATTGCTCACTCGCCAATATTAGGGGAACCTCAAATTGTTGGTATTTAGAGAATTGATTAGTTACCCTGCACAAACTGAAATATTAGTTTCCAGCTGGAGTGCTTGAGACAGAGGCTGCACCTATATATATATGAGAGTGAGAGATATGTGTGTGTGTGTGTATATTTTATTTTAAAATCTCTTTCTCTGCAATAAGCATTGCCCCCTGTTCCTCCCCCTCCCCAATACACCTGAGAGGGTGTGTAGATAACTTGCTCCTAATTCTTGGGTAATTCTTAGTGCCTAGCACTCTTGCCTCTGAGACAGAAGCTTTTGGACTCAGGCCATATTTGAGCACTTGAGCTCGTAATCTCGGCTGCCATTCCAGTGCAGTACGAAGAAAGTGCTGTACTGTTGGAAGTACCATCCATCAAATGAGACATTAAGCTGAGGAACTGCCTACCTTTTCTTATGGACGTTAAGGATCCCCATGGCACTATTCAAAGAAGAGCAGAGAGTCCTCCCAATCTCTTGGCCAGTGTTTCTAACCTCAACTGAACACCACTGAAATAAAGATTAGCTGCTCATGCATCTCATTGCTATTTATGGGAAATTGCCAGTATGAACTAGCTGCTGCAATAGTCAGTATTCCTTTATTTCTTCGGAATAACCAATTGCCGTGAGCTGCAGCACACACCTGGCCTCATCAGCTCTTAGACCTGGGAACATTTTTCTGGATAATTAATAATGTTTCCATGCTGCATTCAGCTACTCGAGGCACCATTGCTGAGGCCCGACCCCTCAGATTAAGTGTCAGTGTTTTGAATTGGATTGATTGAATGCTCTGCATCAGGGAGGGGTCAGAATGAAGAGGTGGCCGATCCCTGGGTAATTCAGAAATGCAAATGATATGCTGATCACAGGGCCCTTTGAATCGCTGCTGCAGATGCCAAGGATTTTGGCAGACACTTGCTCTTTGTCAACAAAAGCTGATTGTTTTTGCCTCCGAAAAAGTGCACAAAAATCTTTGGGACTTAAGGCAGTGAAGCAGCGATACTCACTCCCCAGACCCAACCCTTCTTAAAACCCAGCAGCTTTCTTGAACTGCTTTAAGAACTGGGTCATCAAAGACGCCTGGGGTAATACCCCTTACAAGTGGCTGTTCTTTTCTTTCTGCATCCCCTTGCCATGATAGCACCAGTGAGACTGGTACCCCACATGGTGGAAAGCTTTTTTAAAACAATTACTTCTTTTTCTTCTACTGTGGATGTTGAACCTGTGTTGGGGCACATTCTCATTCTCATGGCAATTGGCATGGCAATAATACATTATTGCCAGCGTCACCACATCTGCCACTTGTTTGCCCATTCCACCGGTATATGCGCTCCTGAAGTCTGGCGGGAATTTTCCAGCCCCCCTCCACCCCCCCCAAACAATGGCGGACTCCCCCATGGCGTGTGGAATCCATTCACATCGGCAGGACCGGAAGATCCCAACGGCGTAAGGGGCTGGAGAATTCTGGCCTCTGTTACTATTCTCCTCACTGTTTACTACATTTTCAAGTTTCCTGTCATTTGCAAATTTTGTAATTGTATCCAACCTTCCACTGATGCCCATGCATGCACATTCCAGAAGTGATCAATAGATTGTGGACAGAAATTGGAACCCTACTGAAATGTCCTGAACTAACTGGAGTTATACACTCTCCACTCCCAACTACATAGGAATATGTAGGATATACAACACAAAAACAGGCCATTTGACCCAACCAGTCCATGCTGGTGTTAAGCTTCACTCAAGCCTTTTCCCATCTTTTCTCATCCAAATCTACCATTGTAACCTTTTTCCTCATGTGCTTGTCTAGTTTCCCCTAATATGCATCTATACTATTCACTTTAATCACACCCTGTGTCAGCAAGTTCCACATTCTCACCACTCTCTGGGTGAAGAAGTTTCTTCCTGAATTCCCCATTGGATTTCTTGATGACTATCTTATATTGATGTCCTCTAGTTATGCTCACTCCCACCAGAGGAAAGATTCTCTCTGTATCCACTCGATCAAAACCTTTCAGAATTTTAAAGACCTCTATTAGGTCACCCCTCAGTCTTCGTTTCTCAAAAGAAAAGATCCATCGTGTCAATCCTTTCTTATGTATATTTACACATTACTGGTTTCATCCTTGCAAATCTTCTCTGTTCCCTCTCAGGAATAGTGTCTCTATATCCTTTTTATAATATGGTGACCAGGACTGCACACTGTACTCAGGTTCAATACAGATTTAGCATAACTTGCCTACTTTTCAAATCGATCCCTCTGGAAATAAAACCTAGTGCTTGGTTTGCTTTTTTTTTTCTGATCTTGCTAATCTGTGGCGCAACTTTTAGTGATTGATGTATTTGTACTCTGAGATCCCTTTGTTCCTCTATCGCACCTAGACTTGCATTTTCCAAGCAATAAATGACTTCCCTAATCTTCCTACCAAATGTACTATCAACATTCATCTGTGTTAACTTCATTTGCCAATTATTTGTCCCTTCTGCAAGTTTATTAAGGTTCTCCTGTAATTTGTTGCAGTCCTCCTCAGTATTGACTACCCCTCCCCCCAATTTGGAGTCATCTGCGAATTTAGAAATTGTGTTTTTAATTCCAAATCATTAATTACTGTAAATTGTGAACAGCAGTAGTCCCAGCATGGATCCTTGTGAAACATTACTTCCCATCTTCTGCCCCCCTGAATGACTGCCCTTTATCCCTACTTTCTGCTCTCTGTCTTGAAGCCAGTTAGCAATTCATTCTGCCACTTGTCCCCTGAACCCACATTCTCTGACCTTATTCATTAGTCCATTGTGAGGCACCTTATCGAAGGCCTTTTGAAAATCCAGATGAATTACATTTACTGCATCATCATTATCTACTCGCACTGTTATCTCCTCAAAAAATTCAATAAGGTTGGTCAAGCAAAGTTTTCCCATTTGAAATCCATGCTGACTATTCATTATTCTATTTCTCATTTCTAGATGTTCTTCCTTCCATTCTCTGCTTTAGTGAAGATTCCATTATTTACCCTACCACTGGTGTTAAGCTGACTGGTCTATAATTCCCTGGACATGGAGGTGAGACGGACTGCCCTTGACATCAAGGCTGCATTTGACCAAGGGTTGCATCAAAGAGCCCTGGCAAAATTGAAGTCAATGGGAATCAAGGGGAAACCTCTCCACTGGTTGGAGTCATACCTAGAACAAAGGAAGATGGTTGAGGTTGTTGGAAGTCAATTATCTCAGTCCCAGGACATTGCTGCAGGAGTTCCTCAGGGTAGTGTCCTAGGTCCAACCATCTTCAGTTGCTTCATCAATGACCTTCCTTCCATCATAAGGTCAGAAGTGGGGATGTTTTTGACGATTGCACATGTTCAGTACCATCCAAAACTACTCAGATACTGAAGCAGTCCATGTCAATATGCAGCAAGACCTGGACAACATTCAGGATTGGGCTGATAAGTGGCAAGTAACATGAATGTCATACAACTGCCAGGCAATGACCATGTCCAACAAGAGAGAATCTAACCATGTCCCCTTGACATTCAATGGCATTACCATCACTGAATGCCCCACTATCAGCATCCTGGGGTGACCATTGACCAGAAACTGAACTCGACCAGCTATATAAATACTGTAGCTACAAGTGCAGGTCAGGGGCTGGGAATTCTGTGACAAGCAACTCACCTCCTGACTCCATAAAGCCTGTCCACCATCTACAAAGCACAATCAGAGCTGTGATGGAATACTCTCCACTTGCCTGGGTGAGTGTGGCATCAACAACACTCAAGAAGTTTGACACCATCCAGGAAAAAGCAGTTTGCTTGTTCAGCACTCCATCCACCAACGTAAACATCCACTCCCTCCAACACTGATACAGAGTGGCAGCAGAGTGTACCATGTACAAGATACATTGCAGCAACTCCCCAAGGCTTCTTCGACAGCACCTTCCACATGACCTCTACCACCTAGCAGGACAAGGCCAGCAGGTGGTTGGTGACACCACCACCTCCAAGCCACACACCATCCTAACTTGGAACTATATCACCGTACCTTCACTGTCGCTAGATTATAATCCTGGAACTCTCTCCCTATCAATTTTGTGGGAGTAGTCACATCACATGGACTGCAGTGGTTCAAGAAGGCGCTCATTGATACCTTCTCAAGGGCAATTAAGGATGGGTAATAAATGCTGGCCTAGCCAGCAATGCTAAAACCCATGAAAGAATAAAAAAAGTTCTGCCTCCCTTCTTAAATATAGGAATTACATTAGATATCTGCCAGTTCTCTGGCTACACCTTTTTCTAATGAATTATTAATATGAAATTTGGCAGATGGAGTATAATGTGGGAAAATATGAAGTTGTCCACTTTGGTAGGAAGAATAAAGCAGCAGTATTTTATTTAAATGAAGAGGGATTGCAGAACTCTCGGTACAGAGAGACTCGAGTGACCTGGTACATGGACCACAAAAAAGCCAGTATCCAGGTACAGCAAGGGGAATGGAATATAAAAGTAGGGAAGTTTTGCTACAGCTCTACATTGCGTCGGTGAGACCACATCTGGAGTACTGTGTACAGTTTTGGTTTCCTTACTTAAGAAAGGTTTTAATTGCATTAGAAACAGTTCAATGAAGGGTCACTCGACTGATTCCTGGGATGAAGGGGCTATCTTATGAGGAAAAATTGAACAGGTTGGGCCTGTATCCATTGGACTTTAGAAGAATGAGAGGTGATCTTATTGAGCCATATAAGATCCTGAGGGGACTCGACAGGTTGGATGCCGAGAGGATATTTCCCCATGTGGTAGAGACTAGAACTAGGGGTCATAGTTTAAAAATAAGGCACATGCCATTTATGATGGAGATTACGGGAATATTTTTCTCTCTGAGGGTCATTAGTCTGTGGAATTCTCTTCCCAGAGAGTGGAGGAAACTGGGTCATTGAATGTTTATAAGGCTGACATAGAAAGATTCTGGATTGACAAGGGAGCCAAAGGGTATAGGGGGTAGGCAGGAAAGTGGAGCTGAGGCCACAATCACATCAGCCACGATCTTATCAAATGGTGGAGCAGGCTCGGGGGGATGAATGACCTACTCCTGCTCCTAACTTGTATATTCATATGTGTGAGTAGTAAAGCCATTGCCATCTCTTCCCTAGGTTCTTTTACAATATGAGGGTGTAATCAATCCATACCAGAAGTTTTATTCTCTTTGAGTTTGTTTTGCTTATTTTTTATTATCAATGCACTTATCTCCATTGTTCATCTCATCATTCAATGTTACGTTTACCTGTTCTACTTCCTTAAAGCAAACTAACTATTTAATATTTCTGCCATCTCTCTATTGTTATTTGTGGTATTACCATGTCTATCCCCTAATAATCCTATTCCCATCTCTGCCTTCCTTTTTTATTGATATGCCTGTAGGATATTTTACTCATTGTTGAATGTTTCTTGATAACTTAGTTTCTAATTGCTTTCTTAATTATTTTTTGTCTCTCCTAATCTCTTATTTTCTCATATCTTGCTCTCCTCTGCTGTCTATATATTTAACATATGCCTCTTTCCTAACCCTCTAATGTTCCCTTATGCCTCTACATATCCATCGTGCCCCACTAGTTTTCAGTTTGTTCTTTCCTTTCAGTGGAATATATTTTTCCTGCACTCTATTGAATACCGTTTGAAATGTTTCTGACTGTTGTTCTACATCGTTATTTGTTAATATAGCTGCCTATTTTATTTCCCCCAATTTGTTAACTTGCTCCTTGTCATACGTAAGTCAATTTAGTCAGAATGGCCGGAGAGTCAAACCTCGACTTACCCCATTCTATGCCTCAGTTACTCTTGGGAAATTCCTCCCACTCATCACACGAGATCAGTGCTTAGGCCCTGACAGGAACCTGTGTTCAGCACTGGGTCCTGTGTTACGGCGCTGCTCAGAGTGAACATCGCCAAAAACCAGGGCACCTCTTTCCAGAGTATCTTTGCAACAGCACATCCCAAAAGGAATGTCTCTTCCCTACCGCAGCCATCTTGAGAGCAGCGTGTGGTGTTGCTGAGATGCCAGGCGTGCAGGGAGAATCTGACGGGAAGGCCCATCTCACCGCGGGCCAAGCTCCATCTTGCTCCTTGTTTGAAAGTTCTGACGATGAGGCATTCCGCCAAATGTTTTTGACAATCTGCTCAGGGAGCCACCCGACAGGATCCACCGTCTTTATCCACGGGGCGTGGAGGATGTTACGTGAGAACCGCTGCCTGATGGGACTGGCGGTCAAAGGTGTTATTCTGCACAGACTTTTCCATCAGGAATAGCTGGTGCAGTACGGTCCAGTCAAGTGCAGCATCCCATGGCAGCCTGGGCCAGATACATCCTGCACAACCGGCGGACAAGTAGGACCTCAGCAACTTGATGCAACTTGGCGTTTGCGTACCGTGGGCCTGGGCACAGCTTGACGCAGCCGCACATCAGGGTGGCCATCAGGATGAGGATAACATTGGGTACATACCCCCACCCCCACCACTGGCCCCATCTAGAGAATCGTCCATGATGTCCCTGCAGGCTCAGTCCATTTTCAACCTCCATGGAAAGCAGGAGAGCTGGGCGTGGGGCAGACCTGCTGCAAGTAACACTGAGAAGCACCTCACACCTGATGAGCGGAGCACCTTAGAACTGATGCTGGTTGTGGTGCAGGTGAAGCTTGAAGAGAGAGAGAGGTGGAGCCCAACTGAACAAGGGAGTCAAGAGGGGCCAGGAGGCACCGGGAGGCGGTGGTGGTCTCTGCTTGTATTTGGTGCTCAATTGGCAGCCAACTGACTGTACAAAGTTGTTTTTCGGGCATGTGTTTGGGGGAGGAGGGGAGGAGGGGAGGGAACCGACACTGCCTTGCACCGATCCTAAAATGTGCACTGTGCACCATTACTGCTCCTTAAATCCGTGGGTAGGTAATACCCGCCCCTCCACGGACACTGCCACAAACTACAGCTTGTTTCACGAAGGGAATTCATAGAGCCCTGCTGCAATCCTCAACCGGGGGAGGGGAGGGGAGAGGAAGGGAGGGAGGGTGAGGTGAGCCATATCAATGTATTATTCCACGTCAAATTCCAGCAGAAGGTCTCTCCCACACCCCTGGAGTGAAGTCTGATCACGTCGGCGTGCGGTTATCGATTAACGCCAGGGTTTTAGCTGCATTTCCGGGGGGTGGCGTTTTAAAGCAGTGCATCGCAATCAGTAGAGTGAATGAAATGAAGTGAGAGAGAGAGAGAGAGAGGGAGGGAGGGAGAGGGGTTGCGGGCTGATCTGTATTCTGCAAACTGATTATGCAAATCCTGAGAAGCGGAGCTGAGAGAGAGAGAGAGAGAGGGAGAGACTGAGCTTTGTGCATTCAGCGTCTCAGCGCCGCTAGCTTAACTTGGGAGAGGGACTAATCTCTTCCTCTCTCTTCCTGGGTGCTTGTAGCCAAGTAGTAGCGACCACCCCCCACTCCCTGAGGTCTTAAAATCCCGGCTGCAAAATTCAACAAGAGCTGGAGCCGGGATCGAGGGGAGGGGGAAAATCAGTGGAATTGCACCGGGAGCTCAATACTTCTGGTTGCTTTTTTTTTTAAAAAAAAATAAATCCCTCTAGGTTTTTGTGTGTGTGTGTGTGTGTGTCGATGACCATGGGACGAGGAAGCGCCGTGAGGCTGACTTTGCCCATTCATCTCTTCATCCTCCTGCTGCTGTTGCTGCCTCTGGCGATAGATTTTTGCTCCGGTTTGTGCCCAGAGAAAGAGTTGGAGAGCCGGGAAGAAGAGGCGAATGTCGTTTTAACGGGGACGGTGGAGGAGATTATGAATGTGGATCCTGTTCACAATACCTACTCGTGCAAGGTAAGGCTTGGGGAGGGAGAGAGAGACAGAGAGAGAGGGAGAGAAACTGCACTGGGTGAAACTTACTGTAGAAAGCACTTTGATCGAGGTTGGGGTTGGGTGGGGGTGGGGGGGGGACGGAGTGTACACCACTTGTTGCGTTTACATTTTATTTTGCCAGCATAATCATGAACTCATTTTGTCCCCTTTCGAATCTTGCTTAAAGTACAGGTTGCGAGGGAAGTTCATTATTGTCCCTGGGGGCTGCTGTAAGGAAGGTGCTAGCTATTGTCATACCGCAGGGGAAGTACATACGACCCTCTCGGTCTGGTGGGGGGGGGCAGTTAAATTCTCCACCTCGCATTCGAGAGAAGGGCTTCCTTCCATTTTTTTGTGTGTCCTGGGGCTGTGGTGGATGGCAGCTTTTATTGTCCCTAAAACTTAAAGGCGTTGATTTGAATTGTTTTGTTTTTAAGCAGGAGAGTTGGGGCTGTGTTCAAGTTCCGATGCGTTTGTCCTTTTATTTTTTCTTTAAAAAAAAAGAAATGCTGTAGTGAAGTCGGGCGATCGGGTCTTTTCCCGGTTGTGGTGGGTCTCACCTCCAGCCAACTCTCAGTGACTGAACTATTCCTCCTGAAAGGTAGGTCTGGGGCATGCTAGAATAAACATGGCTGCAGGCTGCTTAAACTCGACAGGAGACCAATCTCCTCCAGATATTGCAGGATCCACATCCTCTGCACAGGAATCCCGATCTGTAGCCATGGCTTAAGTGTGTTGAGTTTTATTCCATTCCATTGTATTCCTGAGGGCGCTCTGAGGACTGCAGTGACATTGGTTCTGCAGTGAACTTCAGATTGTTCAGACAAAACTTAAATTCAACGCTTTGAGGTGCTTTATTGTGAATCATCTTCGGCTGGTTTGTGGCTGAGCCTTTTTAAGACGAACCTGGCCTTTTTCCTTTAGAGTTGGAAGGTTAGGTTTGATACTTTGGTTTAAAAAAAGAAACAAATCCCAACCAGCAGTGAAATTTCATAAAGAGAGCGACAGGGACTGGTTTTGGCTCTGCTAGTTTATAACCAGTTCATAACTCGCTCAGAATTCAGCAGCTGGATTTTCGGTAGCCTGAGTGGGTAGCTGAAAGGGGTGGGCTGCTTCTGTGTGAAGTGACTGTTCTGGTTACTGTATGTGGGAGAAGGAAATTAATTCTCCCATTGGGTAATCTCCAGTGAGGAGCAAACTAGTCATGTGCTCCCCTCTCCTGAAGGTGGTGACACGTGCAGGAGGCTCTCTGGTATCTCGCCCACCGGGCCATACTTAAGCCCTGACAGCGAGTGCCCAAAGATTTACTTCACTATGTGGGAGCGTCACGGCCTGCTCCTAACTGATGACATGCACTTATTTCAAAGGAGCCGCTGGGAAGTGATCCAATGTTGGAAACCCACCCAATTTTATTTTCATCTCCTTTGTCCCCCTCCCACCCATTCCCAAGTACATTGTGGTTTTTAGAATTGCCCGCACTGATTCCTTAGCTGAGATGGGCTAACTCGGCATGGGCTATGGATTGAAACTGGATCGTGTTGATCTGCATTGAACTGAGCGAGCTGATGCAGGGGGTCAGACGTGTACCTTTTCAGTTGTTAGGCTTTACTCTGTGGAGGAAGCCTCAAGGCAGCTCCTGAATGCTGATCAAAGAGGTGCTAATTTTGACCATCTCCCAAAGGCAGGAAGTTATGTTGGGGTACAGCTCCAGAGCCATTAGTTTCCCTCTAGCACCTGTTGTGCCTGTGTCTGTTCACTGGATGCACTTTTCTAACAGTGTTCACTGAATAGAGATCAGTTGCTGCTCTTTCCCTAGCCTCAGCTCCTGGATTTGAAGATGGGAGAGCCTCCAAGGTTAATTGTACTGTCCCTATTGCCACTGACCTGGACTAGCCGACTCAGTCTGCAGCAGGAATTGAAGTTAGAACACTCTGCTGTGCTCGACACTGCCTTTACTTGTTGAACCTTTGGAAGAAGTTGTTACTGGCTGCTCATATTGCTGTTGCCTGTATCCTAACTCACACAAAGTCCTGATCACCCATTGGCCCAGTGTTCACTGACCTACATTGGCTCCCAGTTAAGCAGTGCCTCAATTTAAAAATTCTCATACAAAAACAGAAAATGCTGGAAAAACTCTGCAGGTCTAACAGCATCTGTGGAGAGAAAAAATCAGTTAATGTTTCGAGTCCGTATGACTCTAAAGAGCTCATTCAAGTCATACTGTTAACTTATTTTCTCTCTCCACAGATGCTGTTAGACCTGCTGAGTTTTTCCAGCATTTTCTGTTTTTGTTCTAGATTTCCAGCATCCGCAGTTTCTTGCTTTTAATAATTCTCATCCTTGTTTTCAGCTTCCTCCCTGTCCTCGCCCCTCCCTATCTCTGTAAACTCCTTCAGCCCTTCGAGATTTCTGTGCTCCTCTAGTTCCGGCCTCTTGCGCCACCCCCAATTTTTAATTGCTGCACCATTGGCTTCCGTGTCTTTAACTGCCAAGGCCCTAAGCCTTAGAATGCCCTCTAAATCTCTCTCTCTATCTCCCCTTCCTTCTATAAGAGACTCCTTAAAGCCTATCTCTTTGACGAAGCTTTTGGTCATCTGCCCTAATATCTCCTAATATGGCCTCATGTCAAATTTTGCTTATGTTCCTTGAAGTGCCTCGGGATGTTTAACTTCATTAAAGGTGCTATATAAATGCAAGTTGTTGCTGTCTGGACCAATCGTGTCAGCATCATATCCTTCCATTCTGTGAGATAGTGACCACACTGCACTGCCTACGCAAGTACCAGTATAATCTTGCCAATACCTATGGTTTGTTATTGGAAATACTCAATAACGACTACAATTATAATGTGTGGGTGTTTAGCTCTTGGTAGAGGCTGAACAGCATTCAAGGTCACACTTTGGTCCCATAGAATGGTCACAAAAGCAACTACTTTGACTAAGTTTACAGGTAATCCTGAGTACTGTGAAATCCAACAGAGATCATGAGCATTAGCTCTTAATTGGTGGGATGAGAGGGTTTTCCTATGATGAGAGATTGAGTAGAAAGGGCCTATACTTTCTGGAGTTTACGAGAATGGGAATTGATCTTATCTGAGAAGTCTTGACAGGGTAGGCAGAGATTGTTTTCCCTAGCTGCAGAGTCTGGTACTAGGGGGCATAGTCTCAGGATAAGGGGCCAATCATTTAGGAAAAATTCCTTCACTCAAAGGGTTGTGAATCTTTGGAATGCTCTACTGCAGAGAGCTGTGGCGACTCAGTCGCGGAATATCTCCAAGAGGGAAGTCTGTGGAGTTTTGAATTCAAGGAGAATCGAGGGATTTGGAGGTCAGGCAGGAATGTGGAATTGTGATCAAAGATCAGCCATGATAACATTGAATGGTGGAGCAAGCTCAAGTGGGTCATATTGCCTACACCTTCTATTATGATCTTAGGTTCTTAATCCATCTTGATTTTGCTTCCAACCCCCTGTTCACAAGACACTGACTCCTTTTGGGGTACAAGCACTGGAAACTCCAGGTGCCCCTGATATCTCGCATAGCTAGCCATTCTTTGTGTTACCCTAGACAGTGCATCATATCATTTGACTGGGCAGGGAACAGCACAGCTGATCTTGACCCTGGTCTCATCGCACACTGGTATCCCCGGATAGCAACTAGGAGGTTTTAGCAGAGATTTAATATTTTCAACATATTGAGACTTTTCAAATCGCTCCCCAGTAGCTGCATCACACTTGATCACCAGGGCACTAAGAACCAGAATGGCAACATCCCATGAACAAAATAACATTTGGATTATAAGTAAATGGCCTCCAAACCACTGAACTATGGGGTGGAGAATTCAGCCAGTGTTCCTGTTGCTCAATGGTTTCCAGTGGCTCTTACTAAAAAGTGCAAACATGGGCACATTGAATGAAGGCAATGTTAAGTATGGCTGACGAGATCTCCCTCTCCTCCCTCCTGTTCCACCCCATTCCATGAGGAGCACACTTGCATTTCTCCAACCAAGTGTCATCCACCAGCTTGCTAATGGCTTTTCTGACAGAGGTGAGGAGGCAAAACTGAGCCTAACCCTGTCCTCGCCCGCCTGTGACACACCACTCCAGCAGGGGCTTTGGATAATTATTAGGAGTTGGAGTGCTGCCAAATGTAGTGCTTCATTTTAACCAGCTTAAAAGCTTGAGATGCCCCTGTGGTGGTCTGTGGCAACTTGGCACAGGTTAAGGAACTAAACTTCCTGATTTGAGTTCTGCAGTCCCATGTCATGTAATGTGTTGGGGAAGTGAAATTTTTTATTCTGAACTGATGATGGATGAAACCAGAGAGAGGTGTCTATCCTTGGGTAGATGTGCTGTCATAGCTGATCTTATCTGCCGGCTATATAGGTGGAACGCTGGTAAGTCTTGCCCAGAGTGCCAGCAGGTGATTCACCCTAAAAAGAGACGTGATTTATGCGTGTGGCTTGGTATGGTGGGCATTACTTTGGAATAAATGTAACCTCCATTTGCACTGTGGGGAGTTACGTGCATTTTTTAGTTTGCAGATCCAGTTTTGATAGCAGAACAATGAGCTTCATTCACCACACTCCTTCCCCTTGCATTGCTCTCCATAGGCCCCTTGCAAGTCAATGTGGGAAATATGCAAACAACTAACCCAAGAACCACTAAGGAGTGGCTCGCTGATGCTGTTGTAAGTCTAGAGGTTCAATGTTCTACTCCCTGAAAGTGCTGCTAGCACTTGAGAGGGGGTGGGGGGCATGTGGGGTGGTGGGGATATGGGATGGGGTGGCGGCGTGTGGGAACAACACATCGCCAATCAATGGTGCTTTGCTTTCAGAGCATGTTGATTGCAGCATTTAACACAAGCAACCTCACTTCAGGTCAGTTCCAGCTTGATATGAAACATAAACTTCAAGCCTGTGATTAGCACTAGGCTGGAGTGAGAAATTCCATCTACTTGTAAGCCAACCCTTTTTCTAAAGTTGGGGGGATTTTTTGTTTGAAGGGTTGGGATCGACCCCTCCTGGCGCTCTCTTTTTTTTACGAGCAGCAGCTCAACATCAACCTCAACAGCATGAGACTGACCTTGTTCCACATAAATACTTGAGAAAAGAGTGAAGAAAACTGATGTAACAGAAGGAAAAACCTGTCTTTTATATCAGTGTCCCCACATGTCCCAAAATGCTTCACAAACAGTAGATTGTTTTTGATGTGCAGTCACTGTTTTGTGTGGGAAATGCAGCAGCCAATGTGTGCGCAGCAAGGCCCCGTAGCCAGGAAATGAGATGAATGACCAATTAATCTCCCAGATGGAAAAATTTACTTTGGTGTTGCTTTTTTAAAATATATATTTGTTCATGGGATATGGGCATCGCAGGCTAGGCCAGCATTTATTGCCCATCCCTATTTGCCTTTGAGAAGGTGGTGGTGAGCTGCCTTCTTGAACCGCTGCAGTCCATGTGGTGTAGGTACACCCACAGTGCCGTTAGGGAGGGAGTTCCAGGATTTAGACCCAGTGACAGTGAAGGAATGGCAGTATATTTCCAAGTCAGGATGGTGAGCCAATTGGAGGGGAATTTCCAGGTGGTGGTGTTCCCATGTGTCTGCTGCCCTTGTCCCTCTAGATGATAGTGGTCGTGGGTTTGGAAGGTGCTGCCTAAGGAGCCTTGGTGAGTTGCTGCAATGCATCTTGTAGATGGTACACATTACTACCACTGTGTATTGGTAGTGGAGGGAGTGAATGTTTGTGGAAGGGATGCCAATCATGGGGCTGCTTTGTCCTGGACGGTGTCAAGCTTCTTGAGTGTTGTTGGAGCTGCACTCATCCAGGCAAGTGGGGAGTATTCCATCACATTCCTGACTTGTGCCCTGTAGATTGTGGACAGGCTTTGGGGAGTCAGGAAGTGAGGTACTCACCACAGGATTCCTAGTCTCTGGCCTGCTCTTATAACCACCGTATTTATATGGCTAGTCCAGTTCAGTTTCTGGTCAATGGTAACCCCCAAGACGTTGATAGTGGAGGATTCGGTGATGGTAATGCCATTGAATATCAAGGGGTGATGGTTAGGTTCTCTCTTGTTGGAGATGGTCATTGCCTGGCACTTGTGTGGTGCGAATGTTACTTGCCACTTGTCAGCCCAAGTCTGGATATTGTCCAGGTCTTGCTGTATTTGAACACAGACTGCTTCAGTATCTGAGAAGTTGCGAATGGTGCTGAACATTGTTCAATCATCAGTGAACATCCCCACTTCTGACCTTGCGATGGAAGGAAGGTCATTGATAAAGCAGCTGAAGATGGTTACTTGAGGGAGGAATGTTGACCAGGAGATCAGGAGAGAACTTCCTTTGCTTTAAATACTGTACTTGATCTTTCACAACCATCTGAGCAGTTCAGTGAGGGTTTAAGAGGGCAGGTGGTTTCAGATGGGAGTTGGTTTAATGTTCTATAAAGAAAAGGGCCCCACGAGTGCAGAATGTAACAATGCCATTAAATTATACGGCTGATTACGACAAGCCTTTTTCTCCCCATCTACCCTGAGGGTGTTAACTCAGACAGTGGTAGGGTTCCAGGAGAGGTAGATGACTTTCTGATGCCTTTTCTAAGTGGCCATTGATTATGGGATCCAAGGCAATTTGGCAAATTGGATCCAGAATTGGCTGAGTGGCAGGAAGCAGAGGGTGATGGTCGAGGGGTGTTTTTCTGACTGGATGCCTGTGATCAGTGGGGTTCCACAGGGATCAGTGTTGGGTCCCTTGCTGTTTGTGGTATATATAAACGATATAGACTTGAACGTAGGAGGGTTGATCAGTAAGTTCGCGGATGACACGAAAATTGGTGGGGTGGTAAATAGTGAGGAGGATAGCCTTAGGTTACAGGAGGATATAGACGGGCTGGTCAGATGGGCTGATCAGTGGCAAATGGAATTTAATCCGGATAAGTGTGAGGTGATACACTTGGGCAGGACAAACAAGGCACGGGAATACACGATGAATGGTAGGACCCTGGGAAGTACTGAGAATCAGAGGGACCTTGGTGTGCATGTCCACCAATCCCTTAAGGTAGTGGGACAGGTAGATAAGGTGGTTAAGAAGGCATATGGGATACTTGCCTTTATTAGCTGAGGCATAGAATATAAGAGCAGGGAGATTATGCTGGAACTGTATAAAAGGCTGGTTAGGCCACAGCTAGAGTATTGCGTGCAGTTCTGGAATCCGCATTATAGGAAGGATGTGATTGCCCTAGAGAGTGTGAAGAGGAGATTTACCAGGATGTTGCCTGGGCTGGAGAGTTTTAGTTATGAGGAGAGATTGGATAGACTGGGGTTATTTTCCCTGGAGCAGAGGAGATTGAGGGGGGATATGATTGAGGTGTATAAAATTATGAGGGGCATAGATAGGGTAGACAGGAAGGAACTTTTCCCCTTGGTGGAGGGATCAATAACCAGGGGGCATAGATTTAAGGTAAGGGGAAGGAGGTTTAGAGGGGATGTGAGGAAGAATTTTTTCACCCAGAGGATGGTGGGAATCTGGAACTCACTGCCAGAAAGGGTGGTAGAGGCAGAAACCCTCATAACATTTAAGAAGTATTTAGATGTGCACTTACGATGCCATGACATACAAGGCTATGGGCCCAGTGCTGGAAAATGGGATTAGAATAGTTAGGTACTTGTTTGACCGGCGCAGACTCGATGGGCCGAAGGGCCTTTTTTTGTGCTGTTGACCTCTATTACTCTATGTGTGAACTTGGAGGCAGTGAGTGTTAACAGCTTACCAGTTCCTTTGGAAGTAGTGACTTCCAGGGCTTTACCAGTTTCTCTTTTTGGGTGATCCTGGATCTTCACTATTTGAACATGATGGAACCAACACAGTAGAACCTGACCTTTCCCTCTCCAAGTGTTCCCACACGTTTGAGGTAGGATCCATTGGATAGTGATCAGGGACAGGAATCCTCAATGGCTTTAATCTTTCCTTCTTAGCACAGGGAACTGAGTTCAATTGCAGCATTCTAATACTGCCTTGGTGGAAATGAGTTAAGGATAGCTCAGAACCATGCTGAGCAATGTATTTACCTACTGGGCCCATCAACAAGGGTGGGGTTGGTGGCTATAATCAGTCATGGTGTATGCTTGGTCATACTAAGCGGGGAACTTAGTATGAAGATTCATTTCCGACTCTTGAACATGGAAGCAGAGTGATGAGGGGATCTTGAGTTCGTGTCTCACTCCAGAGACTTGAGCACATAATCTGGGCTGATACTTGAGTGTAGTACTGAGGGAGTGCTGCATTATCAGAGGTGCGACCTTTTGGATGAGACATTAAGTTGTGGCCCCGTCTGCCTTCCCAGGTGGATGTGAACGATCCCATGGTGCTATTTAAAGATAAGCATCAAAATACTGCCCAGTGTCCCGGCCAACACTTATCCCTTAACCAACAGGTTATCTGTTATTTACCCCATTGCTCTTTGTGGGAGCTTGCTATGCATAATTAATTCCAGCATTTGCTACATTACAACAGTGACTCCACTTCAAAAAGCACTTCACTGGGTCTAAAGTGCTTTTGGGATGCCCTACGATTGTAAAAGGACCTAAGTGAACGCAAGTCTTTCATTTATTGCCCGACACTGCAAACTCAGGGACGGGCGTGTGGAACCAATGTACAGATGCTCCTAGAAGCTTCTCCTGAAAGAAAATTGGTTGGATCTCCAGCTGGCTCTGAGAAGCTGAAAAGACCCATGTTTATTCCCTGGAAAGAGAGGGACTTGTATTTCGATGGCCCCTTTTAGCATAAGGGGGTTCGGCAGAGCAAGGGTTTTGGTGGGACTGGAGACCAGTATTGCCCATGGGCTGATGTAGAGAGTCAACTGATTGTGGACTGTGTGGGGTGGAGCCTGGAAGGAGCCAACATGGGGATAGCACCCATGCAGGGCAGTACATGGGATATGTATATATATATATAGTTATGGGTTATCAGTAACCGGCTTATGTTTAACGATACAAGCCTCCAGACCTCTAAACGTGATAGTGAACAACCTTACAGCAGGTCTGGGTTGTAACAATATCAGTCAATGCTTTTATTCTTTGACCACTATCCAGTGCCCTTGCTCAAAAGTGTTTATTGGATGTTGGATAAGGACAAGATGATGTTTCCTTGCTGATGCCTCGTTGTCAAGTAAATACTGAGGATTTCATTAACAACAGGAAATGCTGGAATTACTCAGCAGGTCAAGCAGCATCTGTGGAGAGGGAAACAGAGCTTACATTTCAGGCCGATAACATTTGATCAGAGCTGGGACAGGTTAGAAATGCCCCATCACCATTCCCTTTGGCCATGTAAGACTATCCCTTTTTTTTTTAATCCTTTCATGTGGGCATCGCTGGCAGGGCTGGCATTTGTTGCCTGTCCCTAATTGCTCTTGAACTGAGCGGCTTGCTAGGCCATTTCAGAGGGCAGCTAAGAGTCAACCACATTGTTGTGGGCCTGGAGTCACATGTAGGTCAGACCAGGCATGGACGGCAGATTTCCTTCCCTAAAGGACATTAGTGAACCAGGAAAGTTTTTTATGACAATCAACGATAGTTTCATGGTCATCATTACTGAGACTAGCTTTCAATTGCAGGTTTATGAAGTGAATTTAAATTCCACCAGCTGCTATGGTGAGATTTGAACTCATGTCCCCAGAGTATTAGCCCGAGCCTTTGGATTACCAGTCCGGTGACTTCTGTCATTCTGTCTTAGTCTCCTATGATCTTCCTTTTGTCTTTGTCCCATCCGCCCGTTGCTCAAAACCTATCACATTTTGCACTTTTTCCAGCTCTGATGAAGAAGCTATCAACCTGAAACGTTAACACTGTTTCCCTCTTCACAGGTGCTGCCTGACCTGCTGAGAGTTTCCAGTATTTTCTGTTTCTATTTCCGATTTCCAGCGTCCGCAGTATTTTGCGCTCCAGGGATATTCGCGTCGGGCTGAAACGTGAAGGGCGTCAACTGTGATTCCACCCTGCTGTCCGTGGTCTGTGCAGATGTACCGCAGTGTGTGTCGATGATTTGGGAGAGAAGTGAATAGGAGAGAAAAGCTGTAGTGAAACCATTTAAAAGAACTGTGTAGAGAACGTTATCGGGACTTGAAATATTTTAAGGCAAGTGGCTGTTGAGACAGAAACTAAATCATATTTGAAAGAGGAAATGCTCAGCAGGTCTGGCAGCATCTATAGAGAGACAAAAAAAGAGTTAACGGGTTCTGATGAAAGGCCAATGACCTGAATTGTTGGGTAAGAGTTTAACTCCTTCAAAACCCACCCACTGGCACAGTTAACCCTGACCTCCTCGCGACTGATGCTGCTGGACCTGCTGAGTATTTCCAGCATATTCTCTCCTTTTTCTTAAACTTCAGGTTTCCAACATCTGCAATGTTTTGCTTTTTTTTTAAGCATTTCAAAGGGAATGGGATGAGTATTTGAAAATGACAGACAGAATCAGATGTGGGGGAACGGCAGGCAGATGGGATTGGAGGAAAAGATGAGCTAGCAGAGCCACGATGGGCCAAAAGAGCTTGTTCTACGTTGTAGCTTCTACGGTTATTAATCATTGCCAAATTCTTAACGTCGCAGTAGCCTCATTTTAGAAACAAGCACATTAAAAATAAATTAATGCTGTTCTATTATTGAAATGAAAGCTTGGCTGTGTCTTTTGTCCCCACTGTGGGTTACTAAGGTGAAACGAGCTGCTCAGAACGGAGAGTTGATGTTGTACCTGCGAGCGATGGCTTGCTGACTAGTTAAACAACGTATGTGGCCTTTTACTGCCTGTGATAATTGGCTCTCACCTGCATTAAATCTGGAATTTAGGGAGCTGACACAACTCGAGCTGATTTCCCGCAGCTGACATGAGGATTCTTTTTTTCTCCCATCAGTAGCTGCGCACTTGCCCTCATCAGTAGTACGCATTAGCTGTAGCCATGGCAACAGCAAGGATTCTGTGGCATCGGCAACACTTTGGGGAGGCTGTGGCTGCGGTGGGGGGAGACAAAACTTTCTGGCAGTACACAGTGCAGCCAGGATAAAACCAGCTTTGAAACAAAACCAAGGCCCGATGGAAGGTTTGGTTTATATCGAACCTTAAGGAGCCAACTCCTGTGCGATTCTGACAACATGGGTGGTCAAGGTGATGTGCAACTGGAGTGGTACCAATCTGAGGAGGGTTTCCCACCCCACCCCGCCCTCCCCGGTTCGACTCGCCATTGGTGATGCTGGCTGAGTTTAGATGGCAGTGACCCTGGGCCGCAACAGCAGGCCTTGTAAACCTGGACCTGGAAAGGGGAGAGGAATCTGGGGTTCCCACCTCCTCAACCAAAAAAAAAAGAAAGTGCTCAGCAAGTGAGGCAGCACCCGGGCAGAGCACAATTGAGATATTTCGGGCAGGGGCCCTCCCTCAGAATCTACCCCCCCGATCGTAATAGCGCAGTGACCTCCGCTGAAAATGTGTGCGGGGGTGGGATTAGGATTGGCGCACGATGCCTTCCATGGTCGAATAGGCTGTCAGCACTTCTGCCGGAGTGACTTTTGCATCGCAGCGAGTCCCTACTTCCAGTTCTGAATAACTGGGATGAACTTGGAGTCGAGAGGCCCAGCTCGGGTTGCACAGCAAGAGGTTTGGCAGTACAAACAGGCTATCGGTCTCTTTCTTCTCGTTACCACCAACAGCACGTGTGCAGGCTGTGGGGTGTGAAGCATTACTTCCTGCCACCAGAAACCTTGGACCACCTCAGTCAAATGTCAGCATTGCCACTGGAGTCAGGGCAATCTTCAATGGGAATGGTATAATGCGGCAGCACTAAGACACCTACCAGAGACATTTAATTAACTAAATATTGGAAAGACAGTCTTCGGTCTCTGTCACAAACTCCTGTTTCTTTGCCACCGACTCCATCCCTCTCCCTGGCAACTGCTTAAGGCTGTTTGCAACCTTGGTGTATTTGACTCTCAGATGCGCTTCTGACCACATACCTGTGCCATCACTAAGGCTGCCTATTTCCACGTCTGTAACATCCCCCAACTCCGCCTTTGCCTCAGCTTATCTGCTGCGGAAACCCTCATCCATGCTTTTGTTATCTTTGGACTTGACGGTTCCGACGCATTCTTGCTCGGCCTCCCTGGTTCTACACTCCACAGGCTTGGGGTCATTTAAAATTCTGCTGCCTGTGTCCTAACTAGCAGCAAATCCCATTCGCCCATCACTCCTAGTGTTTGCTGACATACACTGGCTCCCAGTTAAATAATGCCTGGGTTTTAAAATTCTCGCTCATCCTTGTTTTCAAATCCCTCCATGGCCTCACCTCTCCCTATATCTGTAATCTCCTCGAACCCCACGACCCTCTGAAATATTTGTGCTTATGCAATTCTGGCCTCTTGAGCTGCCCCAATTTTAATCGCTTCACCGTTGGCGGCCAAGCCTTCAGCTGCCAAGGCCCTAAGCTCTGGAATTCCCTCTCTAACCCTCTCCACACACACACACACACACACCTCCCCCACCCCCCTTCCCCCCCCCCACCTCTCGTTCTTCCTTTAAGATATTCCTTAAAATCTGCCTCTTTTTGAGCAGGCTGTTGGTCATCTGGTCCAACAACACTGGCCTGGATGTCCTGAGGAGTGACAATCATTGGTGGATTGCTGCTCCACTTGAAATTTCTCCCTCATTCCATGCTGGGTCTTGCCTGTCTTTGCCATAAATTCGGAGTGCAGCGGGCCTCCAAGAGCCCTGTCGCAGCAGAGTAGAGTTAGGAGGAAGACAGGACAAGTCTCCCTTATACAGCACTAGGTGCCGTATGGGAAGTTTAAAGGTGTGGTTTGAATGAAACTGGATGGGTGAATCGGTGAGTGATGAATGAGTGAATGGGTAGGATAGTAAGGTAAGTGGGTAGCGTGGGTGGGTGGGGTTTCAGTTGGGGCTGAGGTGGTTGGGTGTCGGGGGTGGGGGGGGGGTGAGTGGGAGGGGGGCAGCGAGAGTGACTAGGGAGGTCCCTTATGTAGTTACCCTGTAGTTAGACTAGGTTTTAAGTTGCCCAACATTTCCTGGGTAACAATTCAGGTAGGTAAATTGGAACTGTCCCAAGTCTCCGACTGTAACTGGGAGAGAAGAGGAATTTCCCATCGGAAGTTGAAACTTCCCTGGTAATTGCCACATAGGCCAACATGTCAAGGCTTCCGCAGGGTCTCGACGCACATCTCTGGTCATATGTCTGGCCTCCGACAATCTGGAGGCTGAAATTTGCGCTATTATCTGGCTCCATGCCTAATATTGTTTAATAATGCTGTTGCCTTGAAGTGGTGTATTGTGTTATAAGTTGCTATCTAAATGCAAGTTGTTGTTAATGCGTTGTCTTGCTACCATTCCCATGAGTGTGCGTTTGCTGACCTAAATTGTCTACTGGTTCACAACGTGTTGGTTTTAAAATTCTCATTCGTGTTCAAATCCCTCCATGGCCTTGCTCCTCTCTAACATCCTCCAGCCTCCCCCCCCCACCCCCACCCCCAAACCTTCAAGGGTTCCTCCAATCCTGGCCTCTTGTGCATTCCCAGTTTTCATTGCCTGCACCATTGGCGGCCGTGCCTTCATCTACTGAGCCTCTAATCCCTGCAATTCCTTCCCTGCATCGCTCTGCCTTGACACCACTCTTAAATCTGAACTCTTTGACTAAGTTTCTGGTCACCTGCCCTAATGTCCCCTTCTGTGGCTCAGCGTTAAATTCTGTTTTAAGAACGCTCTTGCGAAGTGCCTTGTGATGTTTTATTACGTTAAAGGCGCTATATAAATGCAAATTGTCATTTGCGCTAAATTATAACTGTCCAGAGAATGGGTGGAACCACACCTAGAGCTGCAGATTCTGCTCACATTGACTATAAATAGGTGACTCTGTCCTTTGGCTTTGCCATCCGGACCTGGGACTGAAGTGTCAATTTGCTCCAGTTGGAAGCCCTTTCTCTCAAAGTCGGAGGGTTGTGGGTACGAGCCACACTTTGGCACTGTGCCGCTTTGTCTGGGAGCTCCAGTGAAGTGCTGAGGGATCGTGCATTGTTGCAGCTGCTGTCTTTGAGTTTGCATGTGAGTCTCTGTCTGCCTCCTCAGGTGGAAGTTAAGGATCCCGTGGCACTATTTGAAGATGGGCAAGGAGTTCTTCCAGCATCCTGGCAGACACCAGCAAAACTGATTTAAATCATCACTTATCCCATTTGCTGAATTTGGAACCTTGCTGTTGCCAAATTGGCTGTCGTACTTGCTTACAAAATAGCAAGTACACTTCCAAATTAATTAATTGGTAGTGAAGCACTCTGGGATATCCTGAGGACATGAAAGGTGCTAATATAAAAGTTTGTCTTTCTTTTAAAGTGTCTCTGCCAATTTGCCAGAGGCGTTGTGCTTGGATCAAACACCTCGCTCTGCTTAGTGTCTCTCACACACTCTGGTTTCCTGTTCTGTTTGCGTCTCCACCACTTAAACAATTGTGTGATGTTATACAGACCCACTAGTATTGCACTGCCAGTTGGATGAATTACTTTCATGTGTGATTCATTGCCTAACGTGAAACCAGAAGATTAGGAAGGGAAGGGGCTTGGGGAGCTGGTGGTCGGGGGCACGGTGGTGAGGTGTGGAGGGAGGGTGTTGACATGGCCTAAATTGAATTTGGGACTAAAGCAACATTGGTTCCTCTTGCACACCTGAAGGCACTGACTTGTGAGTATGGGACTGACAATCTTCCAGTCGACACCAAAATGAGTATTCTCTGTTGGCCTAGAAATTGCTAGGTGGATCTTCCTCTTGAGGGGTTTTGGGTGTAAGACCTTGTTGGCCTATAAGTAGTGCTAACTTGAATACACAGTCCTTTTCTTTCCTCCCTTAAATGTTAATGGATGGAAAATTCTATGAACATATGAATTAGGAGCAGGGGTAGGCCATTCGGCCCCTTGAGCCTCCTCTATCATTCAATAAGATCGTGGCTGATCTGATAGTGGCCTCAACACCACTTTCCTGCCTACACCCGATAACCTTGGACTCCCTCATTAGTCAGGAAACTATCTACCTCTACGCTGAAAATACTCAATAACCCAGCCTCTACCGCTCAGTGGGGAAAGAGTATTCCACAGACTCACGGCCCTCTGAGAGAAAAAAAAATTCACCTCATCTCCATCTCCTTCATCTCCCTTATTTTTGAACTGTGTCCCCTAGTTCTGGTCTCTCCCACAAGGGGAGCATCCATTCTGTCGAGCCACCTCAGGATCTTGTGTTTCAATAAGATCACCTCTCATCCTTCTAAAGCCCAATAGGTACATGCACAGCCTGTCCGACCTCGCCTCGTAAGATAACCCCCTCATCCCAGGAATCAATCGAGTGAACATTTTATGTAGTTTGTGACGAGTGTTCAGGTCCCACCGAGTTCTTGCGCCACAGCCCTAAAGTGGAAAATCTACCGTCTCGGGCAGTAAACCTGACTGTGGTCTAGGGCCGCTAAAGCCAAGTGTAATCCTAATGTTTGTATACAAGTCCTTTTCAACCATGCCCATTGGGTGTTGGGGTTCAGAAGTTCCTTATTGCTTTGTTCCCTAACTTGGAAAGACGAATGGTGACAATAGTAACCCTAGCCCTGACCGAGATCAGCTAACTCTGGTTAAGCGGGTGACCTGCTTGGCCTGTGTGGCTCAGCTAACAAGCTGGCTAGTGCATTTACTGAAAAGATTGGGAGAAGCAGAAAGAGCACTGTGAGCCCCAGGCATTCCGCTAACCATCTGCACAGGAAAGATGACTTACGGTAGGACCAAAAGCAAAATACCGCGAACGCTGGAAACCTGAAATAAAATAGAAAACTCGGGGAGCACTCAGCAGGTCTGGCAGTATCTACGGAGCGAGAAACAGCTTCGGATAAATGTTCATTGACTTGAAACATTAACTCTGTTTCTCTCTCCACTGATGCTGCCAGATTTGCTGAGTATTTCCAGCATTTTCTGTTCCATTTTCCTTTTGTAGGATGTCTGTCAAAGCCATGAGTGCAAATGATAAGCCAGCGGTCCTTTATTGCAGTAACTGTGTGAATGAATGTAAGTGGCAGTAGTGATATCAGACAAGATTGAATATCTCTGGTTGAAGTGTTTAAGATGATAAAAGCTAGGGTGGAAATTATACCAACTGAGGTGCAGGGGGACATTGGCTGTAAAGCAATATAAGGCGAATATTTAGTCAAGCACATTCCTATACAGTGACTGACTAAGTACCCTCCAAGAAGCAAAAAAATTAGTTGAAACTATAGACAGAGTGTCACAGCATCGGTAAGAATGAAGCGACCAGGGACAGAAGGGAAATATGCATTCTCAAGGTCCACCATCAAAGGAAGAGATGAGATGTTAGTCCTGCTTATGGAACAGATAATAAAATCAAATTTCTGTATGGGGAGCAAGGAATTTAACAACAGTCCACTGCCATTCAAATATTGCAGCCTTAACATAGAGGTTAAAGGAAAATAAGGACTTGTATTTATTTTGCACCTTTCGTGACATCAGAATGTCCCAAAAAGCTTTACAGCCAATCAAGTACTTTTGAATAAAAATAAAATACTGCAGATGCTGGAAATCTGAAATACAAACAGAAAATGCTGGAAATACTCAGCAGTTCTGGCAGCATCTGCGGAGAGAGAAACTGAGTTAACATTTCGAGTTGAATATGACTGTTCTTCAGAACAGAAAGCACTTTTGAAGCATCTTTACTGTTGTAACGTAGGAAACGTGGCAGCCAATTTGCACACAGCAAGCTCCCACAAACAGCAATGTCATAACGACCATCCGTTTTACTGGTGTTAGTTGAGAGCTAACCCCTGCACTTCTACAAACACTGCCATGGAACCTTGTACATCCACTTGAGAGGGCAGACGGGGTCTTGGTTTAGTATCTCGTGCGAAAGACAGAACCCCTGACAGTGTAGCACTTCCTCAGTACTGAACTGACAGTGTCAGGCTAGATTTTGTGCTCAGGCCTTTAAAGTGGGACTTAAATCTACATCCATCTTACTCCAAGGTGAGAGTACTGCCAACTTAGCCATGGCTCCTTGTGGGCCCCTACTTGAATCATTTATGTGAAAGTCTGACTCTGTCACTGAGTGCTCCGTGTTAATTTGTGTTCTGTTGTGTGTTGAAGGTGCGTGTCTGGAGGTACCTGAAAGGCAGAGAGACCGTGGAGAATGAGATCCTCCTGGATGGTGGGAATAAGGTGATGATCTGTGGCTTCGGTGATCCCTTAATCTGTGACAACCAAGTTTCCACGGGTGACACTCGGATTTTCTTCGTCAATGTGGCACCCAAGTCCATGTGGCCGGCTCACAAGAACGAGCTATTGCTCAGCTCCAGCCTCATGAGGATTACCCTTCGAAACCTGGAGGAAGTGGAGAACTGCGTGGAAGGTTTGGACTTGTTCATGTATTTGTAATTAGTTTGCATTGCTTTATTTCCTTTTCTCCCAATTGTTCCCCAACCCCACCACTTCTCTCCTGAGTTACTGGTACACAGGTTGCCTCCTGACATAAGTACCCACCCTTCATGTGAGATATCCCTTCCATTGAAAGTAAACGGGTTACCACTGATGTCAAAAGTGATGCTAATCGGAAGGTTTAATGCTGAATTCTGGCAAGTAGCTCCAATGTAGAGGACATCGCAACTGAGCCTGAGCATGTGTTCATCTTCCATTCCCACAGCAACCTTCTCCCAAAACTGGCTAGGAATCAAACGCAGGAGAATTTCTATTTCTCCCCTGTATCCTAGAGGTTGTGGAAACATCATGTTCCTACTCCTGCATGTGAAGTGCTTTAAACATCTCAACAGATACAATAAGGTTCTATCTAAATTACATATGAAGCGAGGTCACCATCTTGTTATGGAGTTAAATACTGTAGCCAGTTTGCACACAGCAAGGTCCCACTCACAGGAATAAGATAAACATTCAGTTAATCCAAGTTTTGGTGGCATTTGAGAGGGGAATGTTAGCCAGAACAACTTCAGATATTATTGTGGGACCTTTCACCTGAACAGGAGGAAGAGAATGTGCTTTAATGTTTTATCCAAAGGATGATTCCTCTGACAATGCAGCACTCCCTCAGTACTGAAGAATTGTCCCCGCATATTATGCGTCCAATCCCTTGTGTGGAATTTGAAGATGACTTGAAGGCAAGAGTGCTACCAACTGAGCTAAGCAGACACCTGTGATAATTGGCCTTAGTGCTTTGGATAGGGAAAAGGGATATCTGTTGGTGTTCTTATTGCTGATTGCTATCCGTTGATCCTCGCTGTTTAAAAAATAAGGGGTCACTCATCTAAGACAAAGACGAGGAGAAATTCTTTCTGAGGGTTATGAGTCTTTGGAACTCTCTTCCTCAAAAGGCGGTGGAAGCAGAGTCTTTGAATATTTTTAAGGCAGAGCTAGATAGATTTTTGATTAACAAGGGGGCGAAAGGTTATCGGGGGTAGGCAGGAATGTGGGGTCGAGGCTATGCTCAGATCAGCCATGATCTTATTGAATGGCAGAGCAGGCTCGAGGGGCTGAGTGGCCTCCTCCTGCTCCTAATTCATATGTTTGTGTGTAAATTTTACCCACGTGGAAGTCTGGCCCGAACTGAACCATCTATCGTTCCTCCATTTGTAGTGCCTTCTGGCACTCTGTGTCTAGGTTCACACACACACAACGGCTGTTTCGGGTGGGAACTGAGAGGGGTCCCTGCAGAGATATAGTAGAGTTACAGGGAGGTGAAAAAGGAAAGGAAACTTGGATGGAGAGGGAGGGAAAAGAAATAAAGACACAAATGAATCTTGAAGTGGAGATATGATTGCCCTAAAAGTGCCTACTCTTGGTTAGAACAGCACATGAAAAGTTCTGGTTGCGACAAGACTAGTGAATAGAATATTCTTTTACATTATTCTTTCGTGGGATGTGGGTGTCACTAGCACTCTTGAACTGAGTGGCTTGGTAGGCCATTTCAGAGGGCAGTTAACAGTCAACTACATTGCTGTGGGTCTGGAGTCACATGTGGGCCAGACCAGATAAGGATGGTAGATTTCCTTCCGTAAAGGGCATTAGTGAACCAAATGGGTTTTTGCAAGGTCCATGGACTAGCTTTAAATTCCAGATTTTTGTTAACTGAATTTAAATTCCACCAACTGCTGTAGTGGGATTTGAGCCCATGTCCACAGCCTGGGCCCCTGGGTGAGTAGTTCAGTAACATTGCCACTATGCCACCGTCACTCGCAGTGATCAAAGGGATCCTTTGAATCACAGGTGGACTGATCAAAGCAGCTAAAGTTATTTTCTGTAACATTGGCATCAGAGCTGATTTCCTGGAGATTACTGCAATTAACTGGGAAAGTGAGAAGAAGTGCATTTAGGATTGAAACTGATCATCATGGTGTTTATATATATATATATTTTTTAAAAGCTGCAATTTAATTTTCAGCTCAGACTCCAAGCTGTAATTGTCCATGTCCCAAACTAGTCAGCGTTATAGGAAACAAACCTTTCCCTGTCATCATAAGATTTGGTTTATGACAAATTCATATCTCTTTTATAAAAGAAAATTGAAGGAACCCTGATGTTTTCTGTAAAGTAAGTGAGGGAAAGTTAAAGGAATAACCTAGTGAAGAGGATCGGATTATGCTGCTAAGACTGTGAACATTGCTGGGATGTTTGATGCTATTAAGGGGTTGTCCATTTAAGGCAGAGATGAGAAGAAAGTTTTTCTCTGAGGGTAGTGAATCTTTGGAACTCTCTTCCTCAAAAGATGGCGAAAGCAGAAACCTTGAATACTTTTAAGGCAGAAGTAGATAGATTCTTGATAAGCAAGGGGGGGTGCTGAAAGGTTATCAGGGGTAGGTGGGAATGTGGGATTGAGGTTACAATCAGATCAGCCATGATCTTATTGAATGGCGAAGCAGGCTAGAGGGGCCAAGTGGCCTACTCCTGCTCCTAATTCATATGTCCGTGTGTATGTATGACCTGTGAGGGCATCATTGATTCTGTCCTTGCCAAATCTATGCTTGGAGGTTGCTTGCTTTTCTGCAAGAGCCACTGGGGTACAAACATGAATGAGAACCATGTTTGTTAGATTTTTCTTCTTGTTCCTTGATCTCATCTCCTCTGCCCAAGGGTGTTGAAGCTAATTTAGGGCAGTACTGAAGAAGCACTGCACTGGTGTAGGTTCTGTCTACTGCATGAACTGTCGAATCAGGGAACTGCCTGCCTGTTTGGTGACGATCTGTTTTGGTGATGCTAATTGAGGATAGACTTTGGCCAGGACACCAGGGAGAGCTCCCCTGCTCCTCTTTGAAATAGTGCCATGGGATCATTTACATCCGAGATGGCAGATAGGGCTTTGATTTAACGGGCTGGGTTCCGGTGCTCCGCCTCAGCTATGTCGCTCTCATAACATGATTATTAAATCTAAATGGCCTAATTGGGCAGGAGATGGGTGCGGTGCCCAATTATTGGCACCAAGTGCCTCCAGGAGACTGGAGTAGCCTTCCTGGTGTCCGCAGCAGAGACAGGTGGCAGCCATGATGAGGGTTGCTGCTGCCTTGCCAATGACAGGAGGTAGCTCATCAGATGGCCAGGAAGTCCAACGAGATGAAAAGCGGTCAAGGAAAACAAGGTTAGGAGCAACATCCATTCCGGCTATAGTTGGCCCCATGCATTTGAGTAAACGTCAACTACAAAGAAACTTGCTCGGGGCCCCGTAGCAAACCTGCTAACTTTGAGCTCGCCCAAGAAACCATTGAAAATTGCTGTGGCCATTGGACAAGCCCCTTAACAAGCTCCTTAGCAACCCTGTTTCCTACTGTCCCTTTGAAAATTGAAAACTGTCTGAATCCCAAGCTGACCTCTGGGACGGTGATTTTTGAATTCCCACCACACTGGATCCCGACCACACAGCCCTTTGTAAATCCAGCCCAGTGTTTCATCTGAAAGCCGGCTCCACAAACAGTGCAGCACTCCCTCAGTGCTGCACCAGTGCGATTTAAACCCACGAACTTCTAGACTCAGAGGCGAGAGTGCTACCACTGAGCCAAGGCTCATTGGGGTTGTACCTCACACCAACCAGACTCTATGACACAATACCACAGTGACTGAGTGGTTACCTTGCTTACTAATTTATCAAAGTACCTCTGTAGGAAAATGGTTTTCAATGGGAAGCTTCAGTTACAGCATTGAACGTTTTGACCAGTACTTGTATTCTCTCTTGGCTGTGTGTCCCTCATTAGACTATGGTTGAGAATTACAGTGCATTGTTCTTCAGTAGTGTTGCAATTGATAACACTTTTTACGACCACCACCCCCCGGCCCCTGCCCCATAGTGATCTTAGTTTACAAAGTCATGCCATTTGCAATATTGGTCCATTTTCCTCCTTGCCTTGACCCAAGCGTGGAGAGGTCATATTATGAGTGCCTTTGGCTTGTAAACTGCTTTTCAATTAGATTTATTGGGTAATTTGCTTGGAGGTAACATGAAATAGGGTGGATGAAAGGAAGAACCTGTGTTTACCTAGCACCAGGTGCCCTTGGGACACCCCTTAGCACTTCATAGCCAATGAAATACTCCAAAATGTACTGTTAGGGAAGCAAATGCTGCAGCTAATTTGTGCATGTTCAGGTCCTAAGATAAGAAATGAGATGAATGAGGAGTTACTGGTTGAGAGAGAAATATTGGCCAAGTCACATCCCTGCTACTTGAATGGTGCCATGGGATCTTTGATGTCCAGGAGAAAAGGAAGGCACAGACTTGGTTTGATGGCACCTTGACAATCAAAGCAGTCCACGGTTGGCCACAATTATGGGCTTGAGTAGGGCTTAGGAGTCACAACCTTCTGACTCTCAGACAAGAACATCCCTAACTGAACCAAGCTGACACTTTTTGGTTTAGAGTTATGCAGGCACCTTCCAAATATTTTCACCTCCACGTACCAGTGCTGTACATTGAGGACTTAACAATTGACCCAACGTTTGCAGAATTTGGGCTTGATACTGTGTTCAGAGGGCATTATTGCACACATGCTCAGTTTCATATGCTGAGAAGCAAATTTTCATTCTAATGATTGATGTTCTTGAGCTCCAATACCCTGCACACCAACTTATTCCCTTATCATATGTAAATTATAGCTCTGGCTTTGGTGTTCAATGGACAAAATATGTTTGATCTTTGGGCGGTGGGGAGGTAATGCACTCCCTGCATTAGTACTGAAGCAGAAAGGTTTGTGGTAGCAATACCAACCTCTGTTGCATGAATTGCTCTCTCGTAGGATATGAGGTTTGTGGCACAGTGGATGCATGCCTGTCTCTGAGTCAAAATCCTGTGTTCCAATCCCACTCCAGGACTTGATGGTCAAGGAAGGTGTGATCATAATGTGGCCAAATAGGTTGAGTATCAACTTGTAAATCCTTTCAACACATGACAATGGCAGGCACTAAGAGTGGGAGAGGTTCCTGGTCAGCCATGTGATGGAAAGAAGTTCCAGCCTCTAACATCATTATCCATGACAAACGACTATAACATGTGTGTAAAAGTGTATGTTGCCACAGCAACCTGGACTCCTTGAGGTGGTTGGTTGACTTAGTTGGGTGGATGGCAGAAGTGGATCAGATTGGTGCCAACAGCATATCCCATAGCACCATTTGATCCCAGTTGTGGATGGGGTGGATTTGGGGCCTGCCTCTTTGCCCTACCTGTGGCGGAGATCTTGGCACTGTGGGTTGAACCAGCCTTCAGGCAGGGAGCCTGAGAAGAAGGGTTGGGGCAGTAGTAGGAGTGCTCCAGTTGGCGCTTGCAATGGAGCCCTCATTACTGTCATTGCAAGCATTGATTTAACTGATGCAGTTTTCTGTTGCACCCTGTTTAATGATGCTGATGTCTCCTTTATGTTTTCTCATTTGTCTGTTCTGAACAAAGTGTTTTGACTCTTCGGGGCCAGCTCTGATACCCAAGTAGCAGTTTCCTTTGTGAAGGGAGGCGATGGCTGGCTGCCGAAGTGAGTCTAACTCTTCCACCCACTGATGTCCCACATGTCCCATCGGGGATTCCTGGACATTGAGTGGGCTCCCTCACTATAGCCCAGGGAGGTGAGCCCCCTATTTCTACCATGGCAGATAGCAATTCACTGGAGATGGAAATCTGTGTGAACCTCAGGATAAGAGGGCAGCAAATTCTGCATTCCCCTCACCCCAAAATCAGGAACATTTTTAGTTCTATTGCACCCTAACTGGTAAAATCTCTGCTACATTCTATACTCAGTGAATGAAATAGTGTACAAGGGAATCAGAGCAGTTATTAACAGGTAAACTGTCCCTCAGCACACGTCCTTCAGTTTTTGCAATGGTTAAGTCCCTAATCTGTCGCTACGTCATTTCATGTGACTTTGCATTATGGAAGGAGGGGAAAGGGGACGGAATTTTCCTGCAAAGTCTTAGTGCTCCCATTGTGGAAAAAAATCTGAGCTGCCTTCAATTTGCCATTGCCAATATCCCATTAACATCAAATGAGATCATCCAAGCACTGATCAGAACCTGGGCCTAGGATTTAACTCTTCAAACTCTTAATGGGGACCCGCGATACTAGCATAGATTAGTGAAGGTGAAGCACTTCAAGGAAGTAAGATTATCTGTGTAAAATGGAAAACCAGCACAGGATACGTATTATGATCTGCAAACACGTCACACTTGACGGACTTCTTTTTGATGTGTTTCTTATTAAGTGACCCAGATTTTGTTATGCAACCCTGGTCTCGGGTTTGACGGAGATGGAAAATTGGAAGAAACGTTCCAACTATTATCAAAGTGATCACTGATATGGCAGACACAAGCTAATCTCTGTTTGTAGTGTTTGCCACCTGGCATGAATCCTATTTTAGTTCTGGCATTCCTTTTCTAAGCTTCCAGTCAATGCAAAGTCATGTCATTAAATTAATTGTCAAACAACACCTATTATTGGGAATTAGATCGCTACCTGAAAAGAGAGAATGTGCAAGGTTACGGGGATAAGGCAGGGGAGTGGGACTAGGTGGAATGCCCCTTCAAAGGGCCAGTGTAGACTCAATGGGCTGAATGGTTGCCTTCTGCACTGTAAAGATACTGTGATTATCACATAGCTGGCTTGTGTTGCCATGTGATAGTTGGAGAATCGGGGAGTAATCTTGCCTGTGACAAGTCAGGAAGTTCAAACTGGGAAAAAAGGCAAATTTAGCGCTAATATCTTCACTTGGCAAACAACACAACAAACGGACTTCAGCTTGGCTATTGGAGGAAAAAAACTTAAATTCCTTAGTATGTGCATGTACATTTAAAGTTTGGATTGACGGAACACGAATCCCCAAATTTTACATTGCTAAATTTCCGACAATACAAGTTACAGTGACTGCACTTTGAAATGCTTCGCTGGCTGTTAAAAAATTTGAGACATCCGTTGGTATTGAAAAGCGTTATATAAAAGCAAGTCGTCTTCTACATCCAGGCCCTTTAACTCTGGGGCAATGGACAGAAATGTGATGTGTAATTCTGCTGCTGGGATAGGTTGGTTTTTAGTCATGCAAATAATGGGGGCATATTCAGGTACCCCACCTCCCCAGGTAATGCAAACAAGTTGGATTTTCAAAACACCTTGAGTAGATAGATGGGCTGATTGACGAGGAGGTAGGTGCAGACTTTACTGTCGATGAATGCGCCGGAGAGGTCTCCCTGATCTCTATCTGCCTGGGGTTGCTGATTTGCGACAGTGCTGATGTTCAGTGAGCCATGCAGACAATGCTGCTTCACTGAAATCTTATGAATGGGTGTGAGCGGTTTGTTTGCTGGCTTGTCAGAGTGCTACATAGCTGGACGGATTTATTTTCGGGGAAGCTGTCCTGTTACCTTGTTTCATCAGATGGCAGGTGATCATCTTCATTCAGTAAATGGACAGTGCAAATTCCCTAATATGTTCCTAATTGCCAATGTAGCTATTGGAATCCCTAGCATTTATTGTTATCTATAGAAAGATGCTGTATTTATAAAATATGCAGCCATCTATATATTCTTCTTCTTGAAGTTTTAGCTCCGCAGGGCAGTTCTGCATCTATTTCTCCACTCTCCTTCTCTTAAGGCATTGGCTCTTTGCTGGGGTAGAGCTTATGAGGGTCTGCTTGTTTGTTGTCTCCTGGAATCTTGCCACTTGATAATGAGCCTCGACTGTGCCAGCTTTTCTTTCACTGAAAAGTGGATGGTTTGATGCAGCTGAGCCAGAGATGTTCACGAACGTTAATGGATTTGAGCAGGGTGTGTGATTGCTAGTGCGAGCTGGGAGGAATCTTCGTTTCTCATTCAACTCCTACAAATCTTTCAGCAACTTTCCCCCTTGCAGAGACACAGGTCTTTTGCTACAGCATGGTTTCACAAGTCTGGTACCCCAACCAAGTGACCATTCTTGATGCATGAGCCTGGACTGTCCGTGTGGCCAGGAGTGAGGAGGGAAGAGGCAAATCCCATTCTAACCCAAACCCACCTCACTCACGCCTGTCGTTGCATGTTCCAGTGCAGCACTTCGACTAGGGCTGTCTTCTGGCAAAATTCTGAAAATACATGTCTGAAAAGCCAAGTTACCGTTTTTAACTGTTAACCCTTTGTGTTTTTTTTCCCCTCTCCTCTTTTGAGATTATGTGAGGCTAGTAGCAGTTTCCAATCAATGGGTCTTGCACAGTTGGCTGCAACCTAATCACAAATCTGTTTTGGGCTGGCACTTCCTGGCAGCTGGTCTTAATAAATTTGGCAGGCTTATCTTTTTTGGGTTGCAATTGGCTTGGCGAGATGGATGCATCAGACACCAGAGGTGTCTCATAACACGAAAATGGCTCTAGTCTGTCTTGTGGCAAAGGTGGCTGCACCTCACAGGTGCTTCATTGGCTGTACAATGTTCTGGGGGAATCTTGGGGTCATGAAAGGTGATACACAGATGCATGTTTTCCTTTTGGTTCCCCTCCCTTCCCCAGATTTAATTTTGTCCTGCAGACATGCACTGCACTTGCACCCAGTTGAGACCGCTTTACCCAGACCAGAGACCGAGCCTTGCCATTTGGTGCATTTGCCCCATTAGCCTTCAGGGTATCTGGCAGTGGTTTTGTTTTCCTTAGGTAGCAAAATTAATTAACTGCTGGAGAAAATTGAGTTAACCACTAACTTGGAATAATGAGGATGTGTCAGGTGTTTTGA
Organism: Cetorhinus maximus; assembly: GCF_964194155.1. Taxonomy (NCBI): domain Eukaryota; kingdom Metazoa; phylum Chordata; class Chondrichthyes; order Lamniformes; family Cetorhinidae; genus Cetorhinus; species Cetorhinus maximus. Next base: position 9,814,402 of record NC_135893.1, read on the forward strand.
CAGAAGTGAAACCAACCAATTTTAAAATACAGTGTGGTTTAAATTTTGTTGACAGCAGAGGGTGGAGTAATAGGGAAGGAAACACAATATAAAGCATGAGGTGGCCTTTTTATAACTGGATCTATTTTTCATGTTTAAGGTGGAAGTTACAAGGTCTAGGGGGACACAGATTTAATGCTTTTAGCAAGAGATGCAGGGGAAATGTGAAGAAAAACTGTTTTGCTCAGGAATGACCCGGAACTCACTGCCCAGGGGTGTAGTGGAAGCAGAAACGATGAATGATTTCAAAAGGAAATTGCATGGGCACTTGAAGGAAATAAACTTGTAGGGTTACAGGGATAGAATGAGGGATTGGGACTGGCTGGATTGCTCTACAGAGAGATGGCATGGACTCAGCAGGCCGAATAGTCCCCTGTGCCATAATGACTCTATGGTCAGTCAGCCTTTATAGAACTTTGATGAAAATACAGCTTTTAAAAAAAGGTTGTTAAACTAAACTGTGGGAGTGTGGGCGGGTGTGTTATTGTATGTGGGGTATGGGTGTTTCTTGGGGTGCTGAATGATTGTAGCTCCTCAATGCCACTCTGTTTGCCTGTCTGTCTGTATCTCTCTTTCTCTCTCTCTCTCTGAGATCAGCCAACTTAACAGTGGCTTCCATTTATTGAGGATCCTTTAAACGTAACAAACCTCCCAAATTGTTTCACTGATGAGAAATAGACCGAGAGTAATGGTACAAAGAGCCAGCAGTGACTGCAAGCATGTGTAAGCGGGGAGGTTGAATTTGGGACCTTCTTGCTTTATGAGGCTCGGTCCTGCACCATGCAATGCATTTACCTACTTAACCGTCAGGTCTCCAGTGTAATAGTGTGTGGAGCTGGTTAGCACGTTTCTCCCTTCCTATCCTGTGCACTGCTTCTTATTTCATGCCTTGTTGAAGAATAGGCATTAGAAATGGGCTCCGTTCCAAATCTTGCAGCAGAACAATGCTGTAGATTAGTTGAATTTGCTGCAAATCCCTTAGCTAATTGGATGGAAAGTTTGCTTGCTTTGCCCCTGTCTATGCAAGATCCTTAAACCAGGGGTGCCTAACCTGTGGCCATTAAGCCTATGTGAACACTAAGCCCTGGGAGTTCAGTCCTCATAACCACCAGACAACTCATCTTATTTATACTCACAAAAATAGATTTTTTTTTTAAGCCCATGGGTTGTGCTGAGTTACCTGCCTTGTCACGACTATTGATAGGGGAATAAATAAGGCCTGTGCCTTTCAGATTGATCGCCTGACTTGTGGTGGGCCAGATTGTTTAACCTGTGCAAGGACTGAGTCAGGCAGCCAAATATTTCTTCTTAACTGATTTGGCCTCTTTTGACATGCATGGACCTGTCGATTTAGTGCTACTGCCTCATTTTAATGGATGAGTCCTAAATTGGAATACTGAAATCCGCAACTTGAGATATAATAACGCAGTCATGGGTTTAAAGTGTATAAATGTGGCCAAGAAATTTCAATGGTGTGCATTTTTTGCAGCATGTGAAGACAGCAGCATCACTAGACGTCATTATATTGCTCAGTCCTCCGGATTGTGAACTATCTGTGAGAAATGCTATAAATGTGCTAGAAATGGGTAATGAAAGGCCAGGCAATGGAAACGGATTCCATTTTTACACACAAAGTCATTCAGATCAGAGAGAAAGAGCGACCCAGGTTGAACGAAGTGGAGGTGGTGGCACAGTGGTGTTATCACAGGGCTAATATCCCAGAGACCCAGGGTAATGCTCTGGGGACTCTGGTTTGAATCCCACTAGGGCAGATGGTGAAATTTGAATTGGAACTAAAAGCCTGATGATGACTATGAAACCATTGATGATTGTTGTAAAAATCCATCTGTTCTGGTTCAACCTAGGTCTCTCTTTCTCTCTGATCTGAATGACTTTGTGTGTAAAAATGGAATCTGTTTCCATTGCCTGGCCTTTCATTGCACATTTATAGCATTTCTCACAGTTCACAATCTGGAGGATTGGAAACTGGGAGCCAAGCACTGAGCAATATAATGACGTCTAGTGACGTCCTTTAGGTAAGGAAATCTGTCATCCTTACCTGATCTGGTCTACATGTGACTCAGACCTACAGTAATATGGTTAACTCTTAAATGCCCTCTGAACAAGGGCAATTAGGGATGGGCAATAAATGCTGGCCTAACCAGTGATGCCCACAACAAGTTTTTTAAAAAAAATCCTCGTTTGTGAATTGGAGCTTGAGAATTGTTATACTTATCCCTTTGAAGAGACACCAGGGAAGGACGTGGTTGAGTTCTGATAGCTTGCTATCTAGGTGCACGCATGAGAATTGACTACTAAGGTGAGGTAACTGGGAGCTTCTGGTAACCGTGGAACTGTCCCAATCTGTAGTTTGATCTGGTACTTTCAGGGGAGAGCAGAGAAAATGATGGGAAGAGAATAGAGAGCAAGGAGTGCATAAAGACTTCAGTCAAAACATGCACTACGTTTTTAAAGGTGGTTCATGCACTTTTGAACAATATCTTTTGCTTTACAAAAGCCCAGTAACTGGCCACTGCTGCAGAATTACTGAAATTGAGCAGTGATCTAATAGCGCTTCATTCAGTGAGCCCATTGGCTGGGATTTGGTAAGACTTGCATGTTTGAAATGCCTGCTGCATTACCAGAATTCGCATATGATGAGGGCCAGCTGATGATGTAAGGCCTGACCTATGACCTCCAAATCAAATGCTGCATTGGAGGGAGAGTGGTCACTGGGCTTGACTTTCTCTGCCTCATCATTGGTGGAGCCTTGGGTCATGTTGAATTCTTTTTTTTTTGCTACATTTGATACATGAAGTGGAGCATGTGTGTGTGTGTGTGGTGGGGGGCGGGGGGGGGGCTGCGGGGAGGTGGGCGGTGGGGGTCGGGGATGTGTTCAGATGCGAGCTTGGTAAAGAAAGGGTTTTCTGCATGATTAGCGTAGCCAGTTTTTCCAGTGAAATTAAAGGACAAATGCATTGTGAAGCATTGTATTGAACCAGAATTTTTCCTCTTAGACCACAAGACATAGGAGCAGAAGTAGGCCATTTGGCCCATCGAGTCTGCTCCGCCATTCAATGAGATCATGGCTGATCTGATAACCCTCAACTCCACTTTCCTGTCTTTTCCCCATAATCCTCGATTCCCTTACTGATTAAAAATCTCTCTATCTCAGCCTTGAATATACTTAACGACCCAGCCTCTACAGCCCCCTGCGGTAAAGAATTCCACCGATTAACTACCCTCTGAGAGAAGAAATTCCTCCTCATCTCTGTTTTAAATGGGTGCCCCCTTACACTGAGATTATGCCCTCTGGTCATAGACTCTCCCACAAGGAGAAACAACCTCTCAGCATCTACCCTGTCAAGCCCCCTAAGAATCTTATATGTTTCGATAAGGTCACCTCTCATTCTTCTAAACTCCATTGAGTACAGGGCCAACCTACTCAGCCTCTCCTCATAAGAAAATCCCTCCATACCCGGAATCAGCCAGTGAACTTTCTCTGGACTGCCTCCAATGCCAGTACATCTTTCATTAGATAAGGGAACCAAAACTGTTCACAGTATTCTAGGTGTGGTCTAACTAGTGCCTTGTATAGTTTTAGCAAGACTTCCCTATTTTTATACTCCATTCCCTTTGAAATAAAGGCCAACATTCCATTTGCCTTCCCTATTACCTCCTGAACTTGTATGCTAGCTTTTTAGGATTCATGCACGAGGACCCCCAAATCCCTCTGTGCTGCAGCTTTCTGCAGTCTTTCTCCATTTAAATAATATTCAGCTCCTCTATTCTTCCTGCCAAAGTGCATAACCTCACAGTTTCCCACATTATATTCCATCTGCCAAGTTTTTTCCCCACTCTCTCTTAACCTGTCTATATCCCTCTGTAGATTCCTTGTGTCATTCTCACTTGCCTTCCCACCTATCTTTGTATCATCTGCAAATTTGGCGATAGTACATTCACTTCCCTCATCCAAGTCAATAATATATTTTGTAAATAATTGAGGCCCCAGCACTGATCCCTGTGGCACTCCACTAGTTACAGGTTGCCATCCTGAAAATGCCTCCCTTATCCCAACTCTCTGTCTTCTATTAGTTAGCCAATCCTCTATCCATGCTAATATACTACCCCCAACACCATGGACTCTTATCTTACTAAATAGCCTTATGTGTGGTGCCTTACTGAACGCCTTTTGGAAATCCAAATATATTACATCTACTGGTCCCCCTTTATCTATCCTGCTAGTTACCTCCTCAAAGAATTCTAATAAATTTGTCAGGCATGATTCCCCCTTCATGAAACCATGCTGACTCTGCTTGATTAGATTATGTATTTCTAAATGCTCTGCTATTACATCCTTTATAATAAACTCTAACATTTTCCCAATGATAGATGTTAAGCTAACTGGCCTATAGTTACCTGTTTTTTGTCTCCCTCCGTTTTTGAATAAGGGTATTATATTGGCTGTTTTCCAATCCTCTGGGACTTTTCCAGAATCTAAGGATTGTTGGAAGATTACTACCAGTGCATCCATTATCTCTGTAGCCACTTTCTTTAATATCCTAGGATGTAACCCATCAGGTCCAGGGGACTTATCGGCCTTTAGTCCCATCAGTTTCCCTAGTACTTTTTCCCTAGTGATAGTTATTGTATTTAATTCCTCCCCCTCTTTTGCCCCTTAATTATTTAGTAATTTTGGAATGCTATTAGTGTCTTCTACTGTGAAGACTGAAGCAAAGTATTTATTCAACTCCTCTGCCATTCCCTGCCTCACCATTATTATTTCCCCAGCCTCATTCTGTAAGGGGCCTATGTTTACTTTGGTGTCTCTCTTCCTTTTTATATATGTAAAGAAGCTCTTACTGTCTGTTTTTATATTACTTGCTAATTTACCCTCAAAGTTTATTTTCTCTCTCTTTATTTTTTTTTTGTCATCTTTTGTTGGTCTATAAAACTTCTGGCTTACCACTGACCTTTGCCACATTGTACGTTTTTCCTTTTAAGCCTGCGATGAGTTTTCTTTTATTCTTTCACGGATGTGAATGTCGCTGGCTAGGCAAGCATTTGTTGCTCATCCCTCTTTGCCCTTGAGAAGGTGGTGGTGAGCTTGTGGAGTACTAGGTGGAGCACTACACCCACAGTGCTGTTAGGAAGGGACTTGCCATTTTTTGACCCAGTGACAGTGAAGGAACGACAATATAGTTCCAGGTCAGAATGGTGTGTGGCTTGGAGGGGAACTTGCAAGCGGTGCTGCTCCCACAAGCCTGGTACCCCATCCTTCCAGGTGGTAGAAGTTGAGTGTTTGGAAGGTGCTGTTGAAGGAGACTTGGTGAGTTTCTGCAGTGCATCTTGTAGATGTTACACACTGCTGCCACTGTACATCATGGTGGAGGGAGTGCCAATCACGCAGGCAGCTTTTTCCTGGTTAGTGTTGAGCTTCTTGAGTGTTGTTGGAGTTGCACTGATCCAGGCAAGTGGGGAGTATTCCATCACACTCACTTGACTTGTGCCTTGTAGATGGTGGATGGGCTTTGGGGAATCAGGAGGCGAGTTACTTGCTGCAGAATTCCCAGCCTCTGAGGCCGGTTAATATTGGGAAATTGCTGTGGGCCTGTCTACCTCTGAACAAGGACAGGGGCATAATGAGCATAGGCCCTTTCTCCAGGTTGTTCTTTGCTGCAAGGTCCACATTTTTAACCATGGGTTAAAGCGGGATTAGTCTCCGCTGTGTGGTCTTATATGATCACAGATTCAGTGTCCAGGCTCCTGAGTGCTGAAATCGAGGTTCTGCCGGTGCAGTGTGTCACAGCAGGGAGTACAGGATGGAGAATGGGACCTCATCATGTTATATCCCTATCCTTGCTCCATATCTGGCAGGATTTCATGTGGGAATTAATCTTGCAATTTTGGGCCTTCGAGGATCGGACAAGACAACAGTGAGACACGATGGTGCCCGTGAAAACTATACCCTGTAAAACCTAGTTTGGAGTGAGAGAGAAAATGGGAGGTGGAAATAAAATGCCCCTTGGACTAACATTTGTGTTCCATTATTGAATGAGTTATTTATCTGGAGGGAGGGTGTTGAGGATCCATCCACTATATTTTTGTTGGAAACACTCGTAAGAAGCTTAGTAACTGCCCAGTTGGTTATAATTATTCTTCACCATTGTTTTTTTCCTGTTTCTAGCTATGTCTTTGGCAAACTACCAAAAGAGCTGAACAAAGTAAAACTGTATTTTGCACCTGACTAATGTAAAATACTCACGTTGCCCCAAACGATACTCTCTCACCTTCATTCAAGTTCTGCCAAATTCCTTTGTTTTATAAAACAAACCAGCAGCCACAGACTGAAAGCTCATCCGGCTGTCTGGAATTTGAAGAGTGAGCCTCCAGCTGTCCGAAGCCCAGGTATTTCCTTAAGACAATGAGAGTCGATGCAATGTCGAAGATTGCACCCGCGAAAAGCCCCACTCACCAGAACCAAAACCCTCCTGCCCCCCCACCCCCCCCACCACCCCAAACACTCCCCCCACCCCAAAACCCCGCCTCACCTCTTTTTCCCATTCCTGTCTCCTCCTGGTGATGACTGGCTAAAGTACAATGCAATATCTCCAATATCTCGGTGCAGTCATGGTTATCTCTAGCCAGTGAGGGTTGATTATTGTGGGCCAGGCATATTGCAGCTGATGTTAACCCCAATTTCACTTGATATCCACGTGTGTACCCTTCTCCAGTACAAGGCGCTGAGTAGGTTTTGTTTTTCAGCATCTGCATTTGTTTTGGGGGAATCGTCCCAGATTCGCACTAAAGTGTGGTAGCGGGCGGGTAAAATGATCTAAAACGCAGATCGATCTCACTCCAGCTACCATTTCTCCTCAAGGAGTCAACCAGAGGCCCTTGGGCACCCATAGGGAGGAGGATCAGCAGGTGTATCACACCCAGGGCCATCCATCCAGGTGATTCCGGGAGCATCCAGCCCATCCGAATCCCCTATTCCTGTGACCTCAGCAACTCCAGTTCCACAGGCCGAGGAGGGTGTCACTGCCACACAGCAGGACCCTGAAAGCAGGCTGGGGCCCTCCAGGTCTCGGCCCTCCAGAGGACGCCCGCCAAGATCATCACAGACAGGGTGTAGCTGTCAGCAGGCTGCCTCCACCTCCGCTGTGGGTGTCTGGGAGCACCAAGACGTAGCAGCAGGGTTAGGAAGGTTAAGGAGTTGTAGTTGCACAGCCTGGGCTCAGATGTTAACCACTTGCACATAATGTTCACTATTGTCAATAAACTCCCAAGAATGTCTCCCTGCCTACAGCTCCTTGTTCTGATGAGCAGTGTCCCTGTCACTCAGATGTTAAACCTTTCTGCGCAAGATAAAGGCAGGTATCTCAGTCTAGGGCCTCTTCCTTGTGCTTTGTGCAGCCTTCAGACCAAAGTGAAGGCCTGGCCTCACACTCACTGGACACATTGCTGATGCTGGCACCTCGACGGTGCTTGTCATTGCTGTCAGAATGTTGTGGGCAGGTGTCACAGAGTTCCACCATTCTCTCTCTGTGCTCTCAGCACCTTTAAGGTGGGGCTGGCCTCCCCATCTCTTCTTCATCTGTGACCAGTGATGCTGTACTTCTGAAGGGGTCAGGTGCTGAAGGCAGACAAAGAATCAGATGCTTTTAAAGTTTCATGGCTGGGTCTCTATGATATGACCCTGATCACAGAGTGCAAGCGAGCTACCCTCGGCCAGACAGCCTCTGAGAACGTCTGTGACTCCTATGTGAAGATCTATGGAGCGTCCTCACTGCATGTCATCATCATCCTCCTGCAATCAAGTGATTATTAGGGCCTCTACTGCATCTCCATGACAGGAGCACTATCACAGAGGGTATGTGCACTGCCATAAGCCAGACTGGAGTCAAACATTCATAGATGCAACGTGAGGATCTATGAGGTCATCTCACTACATGTCGTCGTCATCGTCCTCCACAAATCTAGCAGCTACGAAGGCCTCCCGAGTGTGCCTGCCTCGTCTGGCCAGTGCAAGGGCCTCATCATCATCATTGTTTCCTTTAAGGACCTCCTCACCCTCGTCACCGTCAATGTCGTCCTCGTCGGAGGAGCTGCCCACCTCCTCCCCAGCCAGCTCCTCTCCCCGTTGCTGTGCCAGATTGTAAAGGGCGCAAAGTAGACAATGACGTTGCATGACACCCTCTGTGGACTATATTGCACCTGACCGCTCCAGACACCGGAACCTCATTTTCAGCATCCATCCAGTTGCGAGTTGCAGCATGATATATACCGTCGCTCTGCTGCAGTCTGAGGCTGCAGCAATAGTGTCATCAGCCACAGCCTCTGTGGGTAGCCCTTGTCCCCGAGGAGCCATCCCTGCAGTTTTTGTGGACCCTGGAAGACTCCAGGGATCTGTGACCGACTGAGAATGTAGGAGTCGGGAACACTCCCTGGAAACCATGCACAAACCTGCAGGATGTGTTTGTGGTGGTCACGTACCAGCTGCACATTCAGCGAATGGAAGCCCTTGCGGTTGACATAGCTGACTGCGTGTTGCGATGGAGATCTGAGCGCCGCATTGAGTGCAGTTGATTGCACCCTGCACTGGTGGGAAACGCGAGATCTGGGCAAATCCAATCGCTCTTGCATTCTGGCTTTCCTGGTCTTGGGCAAAGTGCACAAAGTTGTGTGGCCCTTGCGAAGATGGTATCCGAGACTCATGGATGCATTTGTGGGTGTAGGCTTGTGAGGGTCCCACAGAGGTCACCTGTGGAGCCCTGAAAGGAGCCATTGGCGTAGAAATTGAGCACCATGGTCAATTTCACGGCCACTGGCATTGGGCATCCTCCATGTCCCCGCAGCGCCAAATCCTGCACCAGCTGGTAGGTGTGACCGACCAGTTCCCCAGATATGCGCAGTCTTCGGCGACACTGGTTCTCAGTCATCTGCAGGAATGAAAGGCGGTGCCTATAGACCCTGAGTCTAGCTAGGCGCCGACCAAAAACAGCTCGCTGTGGCTCTCCGGTGGTGAATGCGGGACCCCCAGTCGCCCCTTCTTCCTGAGGATGCTGCTCCTTCCTATGTGCAGCCAGGTGCCTCAGTTGCTGTCTCCGCTGTCTGTGTGCCACGAGGCTCCACGATCCTGATGTACTTCTCCAGCAGGATGAAAGAGAGCGAGGTGGTGGAATGGTCACCTTATGCAAGGTGTCCCTAATGCATGGCCGCTTCCTTCACCCAACGCCCCCCCCACCCCAGCCTTGCACGCGCTACCTTCAACCACAGGGCAGCCCTTGTGCCCCCCGCCCAAGGCACCTCAACCTTGAAGTCCAACAGGAGACCCGGGCGAGCGCTCCGCAGCGTTGCTGTGCACTGACCTCCGAGTTCCCCTCAGAGTGCAGACCACCAAGTGCACGTCTTTTGTATACAGTCGTGAAACATGTTGGCGTGCAATCGAGCTGATGTGGACGGACAATCCAGCCAGGGGTGGGTGTGACGATTCCGGCGGGCTGGGCTTATAATGATATGCAGAAGCATTACACGGAGGTTCCTGGCGTCCGATGGTGGGGAACGTGGCCCCGCCATCGACGGGCTGAGCAGACAATTGCAAACTGGTTTCACGGCGTTTTTTGGCCACCTTGTCATATTGTCCGCTCGCGCCACCAAACGCTCCCAATGCCTGGGGAAAATCCCGGCCTTTGCCCCGGAGAGCAGGAATTTTCCCAGTTCATTTTGGACCAGGGATGAAAAAAGTTGAGCTCCTTTTTTTTATTAAATAAAATTTGAAAAGATTTCTGCACATTGAGCGATTCCTGCTAACTGTGACCGGGCCTTTTATTTTTTTGTAAACTGTGACAATTTGATGCAAAGCCCACTTCAGTCCTGACGGATGATGAATGTCAAACAAGCGCCTGATTAAAACTGACTGAGTTTGCAAAGTTTGCAGCCTCTCCTCTCTGTATATTTGAAACAGGATTGTGGCTGAGACTTCAGTTTTCAAAATAAAAGAGTAGTCACTGTGATGATAGCAGGGCATGAGGGGCTGAGGTTTTTAGGCTGCTATACCAATAGTATTGCCTTGGGGTGGGGGGGGGTGCGGGGAGGATAAAAGGGTTGAAGATATAATATTCTTAGCCCACCCACAGTTGGTTCACCTGCCCTTTGTCAAATCCCTTTCATTTAAATAACAATGAGGGTAGAGGGGCTGGCTGACTAATACGTGTCCCCCGGGTGGAATATCGACTGTAACCAGATCACCAGAGAACCTGGCTGTGCTCATGCCTCCCTCCAGTTGTCCTGCTCATGGCTTCTGAGGCTTGGGCTCATTGATAGCCTTCTTTAAAATCTTATTTGAAGCTGTTCAGGGTGTTTCTGGCTCCTTTTCCAGCCTTGCACCTTTATAGCAGTGGGCTCCCTCTGCGGAACGGGATTACTGCCTCTCCAGTTGATTCCGATCCAGGAGAATGGGCTGGGGTGACCGTGGGGAAAGTCCTGACTCAGCCCCACCTCTTAATCTGTAATACTGCCCGACAGGAAAATTCAGTCCCGAGGCACATTGAAAGAGCTGTGCATTTTGAGAATGGTTTGTTGGGTTTACTGTAACAGGAGCTGTTTGATCTCGTAGTAAATTCATTGGCTCACAGTCATGGGTCTACAGTGCAGTTGGTTCTCAGAGTCCATCTGTTTACTCTTGGAAGTGCAATTGACTGAGAGCGAGACATCTGGCAAGATCTGGCAAGTCATAATGTAATTTGCACTGTAGGAGTATCGCTGTCAAATGGACCAGGTTAGAGCCATGCTTTTTTCTTAGTTTTTTGATCTCCGTCAGGGCTGAGGTGTAAAAAGAAAGACGTGCATTTATATGGCGCCTTTCACTGTCACCAGATATCCCAAAGCATTTTGCAGCCATTGAGGTAGTTTTGACATGTAGTCCCTGGTGTAAAGTAGAAAACACAGCAGCCAATCTGCACACAGCAAGGTCCCACAAACAGCACTGTGACGATGACCAGAGAATTTGTTTTTGCGAAGTTGATTGAGGGACAAATATTGGTCAGGGCACCAGGGGTAACTCTCAGCTTTTCTTTGAAATGCCACCATGGGATTTCTTTTTTTACATCTGTCTCAGAGAGCAGACCGGGCCTTTCTTTAACATCTCATCAGGAGACAGTGGAGCACTCCCTCAATATTGCCGCTGGAGGGTCAGCCTTGATTTTTACGCCCAGGTCCTGGGAGTGGGGCTTGAACACAATCTTCTGACTCAGAGACACATATGCTACCGACTGAGAAAACATTGAGTTCCTGTTTTGTGACGGGTTAGCTCAACATGACCAGGCTGCCCTGCCACAGTTGGCATCACTGACGACTGACATGCAGCAGCTTCTATGCTGCTGAGCTAGGGAAGGAGGACAAAGAGTCTACGAGGATTCTTGCTCCTAATCATTGTCCAGTGACTCCGACAGGAAAGATGAGGAGAGAGCGTACTTGCCAAGTCACCCTGACCAGTTGCATGCAGCACTGGTGGGCACTCTATAGAACTGTAGCCAAGTGCCAGGCTGCCTTTTGGAGAGAAGGGTAGGGAGACTTTCTGCAGAAAGAAGTTAAGTTTTAAGATGATAAAACCATGCAAAGGAACCACAGTGTCCAACAGTTACCATACTGCAAAAGATTGTCATCGGCACTGGAATGTGAGCTTTATTTCATGCATGAGAAAATGGCCTGAATTGCAAGGTTTTTTTTTTGTGTTGCACCTATTCACAAACTTGGATGAGGTTCAGCATGCCTGGAGAACAAAGAGGGCTGTGTCCTACTGGCCTAGGGAGTAAACCTGGTGCTTGTAACAGTGTATCTTACCATTCTGTCGTTTGGCACTAATGCTATGATAACATGTTAAAGGAAAGTGCATTCTACCAGATGCATTGTATGACCTTAAGGGACAATATTAACCTCCCTCTGTGGAATCCAATCATAAAAGCCAGGAAAATGAGATTCAGTCCTTGTTTTAAGACAGGTTAGCTTATCACGACCAGGCAGTCCTGCGGCAGCTACCATCACTGAGCTAAAAAGTGGGATTAAAAAATCATCATCCAGCGTTTCTTCCATTCCTGATCAGCGCTCGGTGAACTCTACAGGAAAGTTGGGATGCCTGATGGGGATCTGGTCACTCTGTGAGGTCTCCATATTCAACCCTTGGTATCCAGAATTGTCAGGAAAGTATAGTCATTTGGGTGAGCGATTAGACGATGGCCACCAACTCTCCATATCTATATAATAAAAGGAGCCAGTGCCTTGAGGAGGAAAGAAAAAATTAGGAATGGAGACTAGTTATAGCTTAGGAACAGTCTGGCCCCAAACCTTTTTGCGATAAGACTCATCTTATACGATAGCATGAATTTCCATTTCAGTGCCCTGTGGATGTATTATACTGTGGGGATTTGTGTCATTGGAATATTGTTTCATGAGGCTACATCAACCGGAGTTCTTGGTGAAATGTTTGCTTTCACTTGCCAGTTTTAAACCACAAATATGATGATCTAACGATAACTTGTAATGTAATGGTATTTTGGTTTGAGCATGAGAATTCAGACATTGCCCCGACCCTAGAAAGTACATTTTTGTTGTGTGCGTATGTGAGAAGTGAATAATTTTGCGTGGTGGAGTTTGCAAGTGAAGACCGAGCAGCTACGTGTGATATTGTCCAGAGCTCTGATAACCCCCTCAGTTGTCCCTACCATTTGACCCTTGATCGTATACTGTGTAGGAACACCAAGTATACGTCCAGGTATTTTCCTTCAGAACAGTTTAGGATTGGGATAATATTATACAAAAAGCTTCTTCCCAGCTCACTAGATCAATAAAATAAAGAACTTGCATTTATATAGCACCTTTGGCAACCTCGGAAGCCTAAAAGTACTTAACAGCCAATGATGTGCGCATGAACTGTAATCAATCTGATAAAGATAAATACGGCTGACAATTTGCGCACAGCAAAGTCCCACAAACAGCAATGAATTGACTACTGCATAATTTGCTTTAGTGATGTCAGTTGAAGGATAAATGTTGGCTAGAACAGCTATCCCACTCTTCAAAATAGTCCCATGGGACTATCTGTATCCACCTGAGAGGGCAGTCTAGGTCTCAGTTTGCCATCTTATCCAAGAGGTGGCACCTCACACTATTGCAGCAGGAAGTGCCATACTAAGCATCAGACTAGACCACGTACTGACATTACCTGAAGTGGGGCTTGAACCCACGACCTTCAGAACCTGAGGTGAGAGTGCTGCCCGTGAGCCGTGGCTAACACGCAAGTGGCTTATTGCTTTGCCTCTAGTGGCCAAATTCAATACATGGTTCAGAAACCAACCTAGAAAATATTGGGAATCCCCTGCAGAACAATGAATCTTAAATCCTTTGCATAAATTAACGGGCAAAGTTTAAACTACACGATGCTGCCTCTGTTGCAGCACAGACTTACTGCCTAGACCCAAGCAGTCTGTGCACAACGGAACCTTTGACTCCCTCTATGCATCGAGCTACAGGTGACTCCAGCAGCTTTGCTTGAAGGAAGTGAAACATTTCTCAATGACAATTCGGCTTCTCTGAAGTTTATATTAAGAGTTTTGACCTAGAAGCTGCTACACTGAAAATAAGTCACTGGTACACTTAGTCCATTGTACTTCAAAAGCTATTAATTCACAGGCTTTTTGTCCCCCCCCCCCATGTTGAACTTTACAAGACCTCCAGCTCCTCCCATGCTCTGACCTTGAGGCCACGCAGGAGGTGGGAAATTCCCAAATTAATCAGGAAAACATTGCTAATCTGTGAGGAACTCCGGAGTTTTGTGCTTCCCATTGATTGGTCAACATTCCTTTTTTTTATTGGTGGTTGGTAGTTGTTGGATGAGGGTGACATCAAGGAGCATGGACCTTATCCAGCATGTTTAATTTTTAAAAAGGTGGAATTATTCAGGGTATCTGCTGTTGCAGTAATTGTGGACTGTCCGCTTTGTAAATCCAAAAGCCCACTTCCTCCCCCACTTTTGTCTTCATTTTCCCACAAGTATACTACTTCCTTTGATTGTGAGCAAGCTGCTCCAGACTGTCAATTTCCTCGTGGCCCCCTAATTTCCTGCAAGTACTTGCTTGCTGGGTTAAGTTTGTCCCATGGCTGCCGCTCTCACCCAAGAGCTCGTAGGTGATGTCAAAGAGTGAGTTGGCAGGCAATTCAACATGGGGAAGCATCAGAGCTGAACCCAAGCTTTGTGAATATGTCAGCACAATTTTCCAGTAGGAATCCCAGAAAAGTGACCAGGAATGGGAATGTCAGAATAGTGACCAGGAATGGGAATGTCAGAATAGTGACCAGGAATGGGAATGTCAGAATAGTGGCCAAAAATGGGAATCCCAGAAAATAGTGACCAAGAATGGGAATCCCAGGTCTTTATAGTTGCCCCATCAGCACCTAAAGATCAGTTAATTCAGTGCTGACTGTGGATTGAATTTGGGCCCTTCCTGGTTTATAGGGCTCACCTGCACTTGGATAAACCTGGCACGTTTAAAAGATCCACAAAAACGACTTGAGGTCATAGTGTCTTTAATGAAGAAAGCCATTTTGAAAGTCTTCGCAGAAGCATAATCATGCAAAAATTAACACTGAGCTAAAGGACAGGTGAGTAAAAGCAGTAGCTTTTAAGAAGGGTCTTAAAGGAGGAGGAAGAGTTGGCAAGGAGAGAGAGGCAAAGAGGGGAATATTTGAGCTTGGGGCTGAAGGCATGACTCCAATAGTGGGGCAAGGAGCATGCAAAATGAACAAGTGGCTAGAGTTGTAGGGAAGCAGAGACCTTGCAGGATCATCACAAACCAGGGTACAGGGTGCACACACAATGGCACGTTCACCCATTGAACCTTTGGGAAAATGATAAAGAGCACTTTTTTTTTTTTACTGTGTGTGCAAATCTAAACCTTCACTTCATCTATAAATCGAGCATGCCCGCCAACACTCCTGTCGATTCCTACGCTCTGTTACAACTTGCTGTCTGTATATTCTGATGATAAATAGCCCAGCATAGTGCGGAGGGTATGCGGCCGGTTACACACATTGGGCTGAAACAGGGCTGGTGATTTGCTGTTTGAGATTGTGGGGCAGCGCTCCTGCCAGACATGTGGAATGAAATGTTTGAAATTCCAGAGAAGATTTGGTTTATTGGGGCTCCGGCCAAGATTTCAGACACAAGTTTAACTGTGAGAAACTCCAGGCTGGGTGAGAGATTGTGTTTTTTTTTAATAAAAAAACACCTGTTAATGTTCTTATTGCAAGGATCATTTTCTTTCCTCTGCTCCCTTCAACAACTGACTGGCCCGGTTGGTAAATGCACTACCCTGTGCTGCCAAAAGAATTACCAGACCCGGAAAGCCTCCGCTTTGATGCTAAGCGTTAACTTCGTTCGCTGGCCTTGGGTCTGGCTGACCTTCTACATCCCGTGGGAGTGAAGGCTCAAAGCAGAGGAATTGGCTAGGTTCAGAATCCTACTGCAACTCAATGAAACCCCCTAACCCTCTGCTGTAAATTGCGTCAAAGTAAAATATTTGTGTCACATTTTAATGGCTTTGAAACTTCCCACTTTAGAAGTTGACCGACTGCTATGTACACAAACATGGCAGCCATTTTGCCTCAGCAAAGCCCTACAGAGAGCAATGGACTGAATAGGCACAGAACCTGAGGGTGGAATGTTGGCCTGGACCCTTTTTTGCTTTTGCTTCTCTATGTCACGGGATCACCCTTTGTTGAAGAGGCAGGTCGGACTGTGTCTCCCCTGAAGTACGGAATGAGGATGAGAAGGTGCACAATGAGAAGGTGATGCCTCTGCTGTTGTCTCCCCTCCCTCCTGTCATCCTCCTCCTGTCTACGCTTGTGGATGAAGCGTGTGAGTGGAGCTAAACCCAACATTCAGCAAATGTTGCTAAATGTTGTTGTGGAAATTGCTTCTTAAAATAAATTGTCCGGGTTGAGAGATTGAAGTCAGTAATTTTATTCTCGCTGAAATTACTAGTTGAGCTTGTATAATAAGTGTTTGTTTTGCTGTCTGGCCACTGAAGTGAGAGATTTGTGTTGGCAGAACATACATATTAAGGTAAACACTAGTAAAAAACAGCAAAATACCGCAGATTCTGCAAACTTAAAATTAAAACCAAGCCTCACAGGAGTCTTTCCACCACACACCCTGCCCCCCAGAATTTTCGAGCCTCTAGTGTTCTCCCATCTTTTGTTTCTTTACTTGCCCCATTACCACTCCCTTTGGCTTTTCACCATCGTTATGATCCATTTAGAGACCTGTAACATTTTTGTTAAAGTAGACAACATTTGAAATCAGTTACAAAAACAGAAAATGCTGGAAAAGCTCAGCAGGTCTAACAGCATCTGTGGAGAGAAAGACCAAGTTAACATTTCAAGTCCGTATAACCCTTCTTCAGAGCTGAAGAAGAGTCAGACAGACTCGAAACGTTACTCTGTCTTTCTCTCCACAGTTGCTTTTAGACCTGCTGAGCTTTCCCAGCATTTTCTATTTTTGTTTCAGATTTCTAGCATTTGCGATATTTTGCTTTTATATTTGAAATCAGTTATTTGCTAAAAGAATGATACCACAAGATTCTATGGTTTAAAAGAGAAGAGTTTTACAAGAGTTAACAAAGCAACCACCGAATACTATCTATCCTATACTCTAACATCCAGAATTAATGTGGGTTAAATTGTAGTTGAATAAAGTCCATAAATTGCACATTAAATGGCAGACGCAACTCCGATAGATCTTACAAATTGACTCAGCAGTCCACTCAGTCGGGTGATCATACTCGGTCACAAAGCCTTTCAAACTCTGTCTTCCTGATGAGGAATTTCAGCTCCTCTTCTTCAAAGAGCCAACGTGGTCTCCAGCTGACAGCAGCTCTACTCCACGCGGGTTCCACGGGCACAATCCTCACCAAAAGGATTCCAGATCTCTCTCAGATCTGCTCCCAGATCCAGCTGCCTTGGCCGTCTTTCCCAGCTGAGTTGACCTCCTTCTGAGACTGCGTCTCACTGTGTTGGCCAGGCTATACCCCAGCATTTAAACATGGGCACAGCCCCAGATCCTCAGCCACCCTGCTGCCAACGTATGCCAACTTCAGGGAGTAGACTCTGACCCCAGACTTTTTTTTGTGCCCCAACTGAGCCGCCACCAACAATTGCCCAGGACTTCTCAATAGCGTGAAGCTATCACTGCTCCTTGGCTTCTCCTGAGGCCCCAGCTCCCCAGAGGGTTTCTCTGAGCCCCAGCCTCACGAAGTTAATGACAGGGCTTCAGCTGCTCGCCTTTTCATCTCCGGACGAACCTTCTCACAAGGGCTCATTTTCGCGCCCAAAAACCTGGGTGTTGTGGCCGGGTTTTCACGCTGCTTATCCCGTCACGTGGGCAACTTATTTTGTGCCATCTCCCCAGCCGCCAAAGGGAACCTAAGCCGGGCATGCGCGGCCTGTCCCCCTGCCACACGGCATGCTGGTGCCAGAGCCCCGGGCGTGCCGCAAGTTGTAGCCTTCGGCCTCCTCACTGGAAGCACCAAACACAATCCGAAATCTTAGCTTCCCTCAGACCCTGAAACCATTTGTCATTTAATCTCTCTCTGCCCTCCACCTGTCGCTTCCCATTGTTCTTTGTCCCACCCAACCTCACTTTCGCTTACTCAAAACCTATTACATTCCTAACTTTTCCCAGTCCTGGTGAAAGGTCATTGACTTGAAACATTAACTCTGTTTGTCTCCACAGATGCTGCCTGACCTGCTGAGTATTTCCAGCACTTTCTGTTTTTATCCCATATTGAAGTGATTGGTCGAAGGTACATGTCCTACCAAATGGCCAAGTGTGGAGCAACATTAAAGCTCGTAGAGTTAAATTGCTCCACCTTTCTTGCAGGGGAGGATCACATCAGTAAAGAATGAGGGAGAGATTGGAGTTCTGCATGGGCTACCAAAGGCTATAACCACACAACGCTTTCACAAATAAGCATTTGAAATTGCTGACTGTGCAAGTTACTTAACATTCAGAGAAGACGCCTCCTTCCCATTAAGGAGATGTCGAGTTTCACCGTGGCTGAGGTGGGTTGTGCACCATACAGACCAGAGACCTGCAGTCTGATCCCATTTGTACAGCAACATGGGAGTACAGTCACCATCGTTGCCTCTGGTTTTATAGAGGAAAATTGCCTTTCCAGTGAAGTGCACAAATGTGGTCCTTGGATGAGGACCAGATCAGCCTCTGTCCAATTAAATAGTTTGCTGCCATGTCCAGTGATGGCACAGGTAAATCATGAATGCGTGGGAATCTTGATCATGGGCAGACGATGCATATTATTTTTGGAACAAAAATAAAAATAGCTGGAAAAACTCAGTAGGTCTGACAGCATCTGCGGAGAGGAATACAGTTAACGTTTCAAGTCCGTATGACTCTTCATCAGAACTTTTTTTGGGACTGACACCAGAATAAAGTAAATGCATTTGGAAGCTGAGGGACAAAGATTGGCAGATAACCTTGGAAGAGAAGAGTGGGGGGAGGGGAAGAAGGGGGGAAGTGGAAATATGTGAAGCATTGAGGAATATTTCAGGTGACCTTGTTGAGAGTCGATTTAAAGTAACCTAATCGGATTAAGGCGCTTCTCCATTTGATACCGTTTCTGGTTGGTGCCCGGGTACAATGGTGGTGGGACATCTCTGTTAAGGAGAATCTTATTGCTGAAAACAAAGGCCAAATTGCTGCCTAGGTTTAAGCTTTTCTTTTATTCATTCACAAGATGTGGATCTGCTGACAAGGTGAGTGTTTTTGCCCATCCCTAATTTCCCTTGAGATATAACTAAGTGGCTTGCTGGGGCCATTTCAGAGGGCAGTTAAGAGTCAACCACCTTCCTGGGTCTGGAGTCACCTGTAGGCCAGACCAGGCAAAGATTGTAGATTTCCTTTCCTAAAGGGCATTAGTGAACCTGATCGGTTTTCATTCAGTGTGTTCCTGGTCACCAGTACAGATACTAGCTTTTTAATCAAGAGTTATTTAATTTTAACTCAACATAAACTCCATAGCTGCCATGGATGTGATTTAATCTCATGTCTCGAGGCCATTAGTCCAGGTTGCTGGTTTAGTTACTAGTCTAACTAGGTCTAGTAACATAACCACAATG